>NC_030442.2:16977500-17002500 GCF_001660625.3 Ictalurus punctatus
TGGGGAAAGAAATAAAGAAAGAAAGAAAGAAAGAAAGAAAGAAAGAAGAGGTCAGGAAGGAAGGAAGGAAGGAAGGAAGGAAGAAAGGAAGAAAGGAAGGAAGGAAGGAAGAAAGGAAGGAAGGAAGGAAGGAAGACGGAAAGGAACTGGGAAAGAAAGAAAGAAAGAAAGAAGAGGTCAGGAAGGAAGGAAGGAAGGAAGGAAGGAAGAAAGGAACTGGGAAAGAAAGAAAGAAAGAAAGAAAGGAAGGAAGAAAAGTTCCCCAGCATCAGGATTAAGAGACTCAAAACAACCCAACACAGTTTATACAACAGTTTATACAACAGCACATGACCCAGATACACACAGGTTTATGATCACAGCCGGGGCGCTGGCTTGGGGCGGGGTCAGGGGTGTGGTCGGGGCGGGGCCAGAGTAGGTTGTGTGACAGTATTTGTGTAAAATGAAGGCTGATCTCAGAGCAGCATTAAAGGCCTCATTGAGCTGCAGATCACACAGCGGCTCCCGGCTCGTCTCGGTTCCCAGCTCCCGCTTTCGGTCTCCGGGCGAGGGGGCGTGACCCGGGGGAGGAGCCGTCAACACGAACTCAATTAGTACCAGGCTCGGCTCTTTCTCAGCCTACGACACAAGTGCGCTTCTTCAAATGTCACCCGTAATTACCTCCACTCGCTCCCAAACGCTCTTAGCATAACAAGAGCTTAGCATTCTGTTCTTTCTCTCTCTCCCTCTCCCTCTCCGTGTAATGTTCTCATCTTCAGACTGGTGTGGATTCACAGCTACTCTAATGCCACAGCTGGAGAGCTCGGCTAGTTAAAGCTTTCTCTGTTTTGTTTGTGCAAATGGCAGGACAAAGACGGAGGAGAAAGGAAGAGAGAGAGAGAGAGAGCGTTCTCAGAGGGAAAGGAAAAACAAGATGAACTTCCACACAAATCTGACAGAGCTGGAAACACACACTGGACACATCTCTCTTACTCTATTCTCTATTCCTTTTCTTCCTTTCCTTCTTTTTTGGTAAAAATTTCCAAATATTATAAAGCTATAAACACTTCTTCAAAGAGTAGTTAGCCTTATTCCATCACTCTGTTGCTATTTCCTTACCATTATAACCATACCATATATGGCCATTCAGCAAAAATATAAAATAAAATATCATTTTATATATATATATATATATATATATATATATATATATATATATATATATATATATATATATATATATATATATATACATACACGTGCAGTACATATGCTTATGATAAAAATTTAGTGTTTGTTTTTTGCCGTCTTATGTCAAGTTTATTTCCCCATGTTTTCATTCACCTGACCGATGTGGGTGGAGCCAAGCGAAAGGGGGTGTGGCCTATAAAATCCACCAGCACAGTGTGAATCTGTTTTGGTCCAAAAATGAAACGCATTACCTCCTTTTCCAGATCCGATCACCACCTGCTTACGAAGATACCAAAAATACAATAGTTTTTGCCCATGTGTGAATATTCTTGATTTTCATTGGTTGTGATGTCACGACGAGGAAGTGACACGCCCGATTCCTTCACCTGATACCTTACTTGGCATCTAAAAGTGATTTGTACTTGGGTTCTCTTCGCACGGAGCACAGAGCAGCACACACCACATACCACACACACCTGTGATCAGATCAATCAATCATCCACATGCTGTCCTTAAAGTTTTGGCACCCGTGTTGCATCAGATTTATAGGGACAGGCGAGGGGACGATAGCCCACGGTTTTTACAGGGTGGGTTACAAATGTATGTACACACACACACACATACAAACACACACACACACACACACACACACACACACACACACACACACACACGCGCACTCATAACCCCTCTCTTGGGCCTCGGCCTCCGCCCTCATGCATAAAACATTCAGCCTGCAGAAGTCCACTTTTCTGCTGCCATTATAAATCTCTCTGTCTCTGTCATACACACACACACACACACACACACGGCCCCCAAAATGCCGTTTTATACCCTTAATTACTATTCATGTCACAAACGTACACACACACACACACACACACAGCTTTACATTTAATTCATGTATGTATATTGGCCTCATCTAATTCTGGAGAGAGAAATGAAGGGAGTAAGAAAAGACAGAACTACATAAATTCTTCATAAATATTAATCATTTAAAAAAATTATTGGCACCCCCCTTTTTTTTTTTTTTTTTTAAAAAAAGGGCAAAATCTTTTGTTAGTATTAACTCCTCTTCTGCGGAAGAACGATTTCCCCATGAAAAGGTCTGAATCCGCATGAGAACTTTTAACAATCTTATTTGCCACTGAAAAATCCAGTGGCGAAATTATTGGCACCCTTGAAGGAAAAAAAAAAAAAAAGGTAAATAATGAACGTCTCCGTTGATGTGGTCGAAGGAGAAACGTGTTTACTTAACACTTACGGACGTTTTTTTTTTAAGAACTGAAAAGCTAAAAGTGTGCAGCAGTGATTAAAAAAAAAACAAAAACATCTTTATCATAGGCCTTTCTTTCATCTTCTTTCATTATGCCTCTGAAAGCCATTAACGGCTAGAGCAGCTAAGACCTTTAATAACAAGAACCGAAACATACAATGTGTGTGTGTGTGTGTGTGCTTACTTTCACATGCTCTCCATTAGCGACCGTGTGTTTTCATGCATTCATTCATGGTTTAATGATTTGTGTTCTCTCTATTCCTCACGTGAAACAACCGGATGTTCGTTTTGTTCCGCGGTTGTCATTGGTAAAGTGTTTCTCTGAGGCCCCGTGTGGGCTCCAGTGTCCTAAATACACTTATATACTGATTGATTTGACAGCGCTGAAGCGTTATATGCTAAATAAAGTGAGACAGATGCATGCCATTAAGACTGTCAGGTTGGGACGTGGGAACCTCAATAACACAGACACAAACACACACACTCGCACACACTCTCACACACGGGTTGCATGCATGCTCTCTGAATATAAATCAGTGCATGCTTTCGATTTCTCATGCAGGCTGCTATGATAATAACAACGACAACATACAACACTGTACATAAAAGGCCGCCAGCACCACAAAAATGACATCTTGGCACAGACGCAAATATTTCTGCGCATTTGTCGAATAATTCTCGGAATTATATATTGCTTCATAATAAACTTATAAAGGGAAATATGAGATGAATCGCAGGATAATTCTCGTCATACCTTTTTATAAAACGACATATCATATAATTATAGTGATCAAATGAATCAAATTTCTAGATTTATTCTCTTTAAGATTTAAAGCTTGAACTGATCTTGTTCCACGGGCGAATATTTGAGCTTTTTCAACGTTTCGATAGAAAGGAAAGGAGCAAAAAATTAATAACGATGATAAGTGTGAAATTCTCAAAAAAACAAAACAAAAAAAAAAAATCATCTAGAAATGTGTTTAATTGTAATTATAATTATTATAAAACCGGTTTTATAATCATTCTTGGAATGAGAATTATTAGGCATTGTTATTGATCATTTTTTATTTAAAACATGCCTAGAAACAGGTTTGGGAAAAAAAATAACAAAAAAATTGTTTTAATATTTCTTTTTCATTTAAGTGAATTTGTTACGGACTTCAAATGAATCCCGAGTATCCACAAGAGTGCAAATGGTAAAATCTCTCTCTTTGTTTGAAATGCTTTGCTCTGGATGTGGCTTCGAGAGCAACACATTCAGCATTCAGACCATTAAGAGAGCAAGGCATGATGGGAGAGGCAACTAATTAACACCGTATTGAAACGAGGCCCGTTTTACACAAAGGAAAAGATAAATGAGTGTTTTTATTGAATTCTCACACTTTAATGTAAATATTGCTGAGCGCTGACTCGCGCGTATTTAATATTTGCTGAAAGACAGAAGGAATGCAAGCGAGAAGAGTGTTAGCATAATTAATTAAACAGAATAAAGAATTTATTTTATGATTCATTCGGGATTTCTGTGTTCTTTCATTATTCATTATAGCCGCATCATTCACAAGTGGCCTTGTAAAGCAAGAGAGAAACAGTGGGAGAGAGGAAGATAGCAAGAGAGAGAGAGAGAGAGAGAGAGAGAGAGAGAGAGAGAGAGAGAGAGAGAGAGGGGTGGTGTCTGTGACCCGGCTGTTCTTCCTCCACACTAACCCCAAGAACCTCATCACGTCCGCCAGCACGCTGCTGTAATGACGGTCTCAGGAAACCATGAGACGACTGAAATGGCTGGAGGATAATAAGGAGACATGACTGCAAAAAAAAACCCCCAATGGATTAATTTGGGGGGATGTTACACCAATTAGTGTCCTATTTTTTATGTTCTCCAAAAAAAAAAAAAAAAAAAAAAGATTCGGGGCGGGGTTACACACGCGCTTATGACATCACTAAAGAGGCTAAAGAACTTTGGAGCGATCACGTCCGAGATGACAGGATGACACGTGGAAACTTTTAGCCGCAGAACTTCTAGCCGCTAGCTAGAATACTGCTAAAATACTGAGTACTGAATTCTGAAGTGTATGGAATACTGAAGTTCAAGGAAGACGGTTTACTGACGTACTGAATGCTGAAATGTATGGAATACTGATGTGTACGGTTTACTGATGTGTACAGGATACTGATGGATAAGCAATACTGAAGTGTACTGAATGCTGAAGTGTACTGAATACTGAAGTGTACTAAATGCTGAAGTGTACTGAATACTGAAGTGTACTGAATACTGAAGTATACTGAATACTGAAGTGTACTGAATACTGAAGTATACTGAATACTGAAGTGTACTGAATACTGAAGTGTACTGAATACTGAAGTGTACTGAATGCTGAAGTATACTGAATGCTGAAGTGTACTGAATACTGAAGTGTACTGAATTCTGAAGTGTACTGAATACTGAAGTGTACTGAATACTGAAGTGTACTGAATACTGAAGTGTACTGAATACTGAAGTATACTGAATACTGAAGTGTACTGAATACTGAAGTGTACTAAATGCTGAAGTATACTGAATACTGAAGTGTATTAAATGCTGAAGTGTACTGAATGCTGAAGTGTACTGAATACTGAAGTGTACTGAATACTGAAGTGTACTGAATACTGAAGTGTACTAAATGCTGAAGTATACTGAATACTGAAGTGTACTAAATGCTGAAGTATACTGAATACTGAAGTGTATTAAATGCTGAAGTGTACTGAATGCTGAAGTATACTGAATACTGAAGTGTACAGAATACTGAAGTGTACTGAATACTGAAGTGTACTGAATACTGAAGTGTACTGAATACTGAAGTGTACAGAATGCTGAAGTGTACTGAATACTGAAGTGTACAGTATATGAAAGTGTACAGAATACTGAAGTGTACTGAATACTGAAGTGTACTGAATACTGAAGTGTATTGAATGCTGAAGTGTACTGAATACTGAAGTGTACTGAATACTGAAGTGTACTGAATGCTGAAGTGTACTGAATACTGAAGTGTACTGAATACTGAAATGTAAAGAATACTGAAGTATACTGAATACTGAAGTGTACAGTATATGAAAGTGTACAGAATACTGAAGTGTAAAGAATACTGTACAGTGATCCTGTAAGACTGCCAGTGTAAGAAGTCCACCGTGCTTCCTAGGACACATCTGTGATTCTGTTATAAAACTAAAGAAAAAGTAAATTCACAAGTTTGTCTGCGAGACCAGTCTCTACCTCTACACGCTTCATTCTGTATTTATTTCCCCCGCTGCACTGTGAGTCTCTGAGAAACAGCTTAACAAATGGTCCCCATGCTCTTCTCTTTTCTCCAGCCTGTCAAATATTGAAAATGCAGGAGACAGCTGGAAGCGAGTCACTATTTAAATTCAAATGGAAGAGTCATTACTTTCTCTCGTTCCCACTCGGTTTGTGAGCTCGGAAAATGAAAGGATCGAATCTCACGGCCAGCCAAAACACTTTTGAATAACAAAGCAGATGGACATTTGGCATCACAATTCTCCATAGCAAAATTACTTCCCCCTCATTAGCGCTCCACTGGTGAGGTCTATTCACACACACACACACACACACACACACACACACACACACACACATACACATTAATAGTGTAAATCTCTATTATACACTTCTGTGCCGCACCTCCTGGACAGTGTGACGTAATCACTCTACTCAAGGATAAACACAGATCGCTCAATGTTGCTCAATTTTTTGACAAAATAACACTAGGGGCAGCTCTGGGAATGAATCAAAGCTGATGGATTCGGGTTTGTATGTACAAGTGAAATCCTACCCTACCCGACCCTACCCGACCCTACCCGACCCGAGCCGACCCTACCATAACATCAGTATTACAGCAGCTTTATAACACCATAAAGCTGCCGTCATAACCAAATAAACCAGGCACAGGGGCACAATAACTGGCTGACTCAGGCTGACCTTTAAATCTAACTCCATCCATGTATATATATACAGACAGTTGAGCCCAAAAGTTTGCATACCCCTTGCAGAGTCTGCTAAATCTTAATACTGTTCACAAAATAAGAGCGATCATAAAAATCCCATGTTGAATTTTATTTAGTTCTGTCCTGAATAAGCTATTTCACATAACGGATGTTTACATACAGTCCACAAGACAAGATATATATATATATATATAGCTGAATTTATAAGAATTACCTCGCTCAAAAGTTTACACACCCTTGATTCTTAATACCGTGTGTCGTTACCCGGATGATCAACGACGTGATGTTTTCATATTTTGTGACAGTCGATCACGAGTCGTTTGTTTGTCCTGACCGCTTAAACTCTTCTTCTGTTCTTTTCCGGCATCTTCTGCGTATTCGAGCCCTTTCCAACAGTCTCACACGGAGGACGACCGAGGGACTCGTACACGACTATTACAAAAGGTGCGAACGTTCACTGACGCTCGAGAAGGCGACACGCCTGACACGTTAAGCGCCAGAGGGGGTGAAAACTTTTGAACAGCATGATGAGCATGAATTCTTAGTATTTGGTCTTCTGTGAGACATCTATAAAAAAAAAGATCTTTGAACAAAATAATAACAATTTACACCGATCATCCATCATACACACACACACACACACACACTCACCAGCCTTCCCATTCTTGCAATTATCCAATCATCTATTCATGTTACAGCAGTATAATTACATGTATCATTCTCATAACAAGAAATATGAAATAAACTTGCTTAAATGAAAAGTATTTCCACCTGCTAAGGAGTATCATTAGTATTGGCACCAAAAAAAACCTGCAATAAAATGTAAAATGTGATAATCTCAATAAAATGTGTTACAATGCACATCCACTACATCACATTTGAGTGTGGGTGGTGTGTGTTTGGTCAAGCAGGGAATCCAAAGTGCGGTTCACCCCCCGAAACCCCCCCCCCCATTGTCACACTGCTGCTTCATATTCACTTATACACACTCACACCCTTAACCATCTGCCACCGGGACGAGCCGTATGGGGCCGTACCACACGGCACGGGACCAGACCAAACGGAGCTGGAGAGAGGCTGTCCGACGCTGCTCAGTGTCTCGCTTACCACATATACAAGTCTCATATTTGATTAATGACTGAATAATTACCTGATTGATCGCACATCGAAACCTTATGTGCCTGGATTCATTTAAAGTCGTATTTATATTACAGAGATTGATTTTTAGGTCGCACGGTCAAATGAAATCGAAGAAAAGTGAGGAGGAAAAAAACAAAAACAAACAAGCTCCTGTTAGTGTATGTAGGAACACCTGTACACCTGCTCATCCGTGCAATTATCCGATCGCAATCACGCGGTTATGCAGGTCAAGGGCTTTGGTTAATGTTCGCGACAAACGCGGCTCAGAAACTGCTGATTTTCACGGCACGAGAACATCCGGTTCGGCGGTTCTGCCGGCCGGAACCGCTCGGTACAAACGTGCCGAGCGGGAAAGCAGCTCAGAGCATAACAAAACCCTGAGGTGGGTGGGATACAACAGAGGACCACAGTGGGATCCACTCCTGTCAGGAATCTGAGACTACAGCGGACACAGGATCACCCAAACTGGAAGACACACACACACACACACACACACACACACACACACACACACACACACTTACAGACCCTCTCAGCATATCACACCCTCTCCTCCTCATTCTTTTTCTCTCACACATATCCAATACACACACACACACACACACACACACACACACACACACACACACACACACACACACACACCCTGGTCTGCTCCGTCAGCTGAAATGACAGCATTAATGAGCTTCTTCTCTGTTCCTCTCAGCCCGAGCCAACTGGCACACACCCGAGGGAATTCTTCACGCTGAATTGCGGTCATTAATCACAATCTAGGACAATGTGGTGCCATCGTATATGTGTGTGTGTGTGAGTGTGTGTGTGTGTGTGTGTGAGTGAGAGAGAGAGAGAGAGATAAAGAGAGCGGGACTACCAGAGACCCCGGGGATCACCAGGAGACGGGCCAAAGTGTGAGAGAATGAGAGAAAGAGAGGAAGGAGGGAATGACAGCAGGTAGCCCAAACGACAAAACCCACCAAAATCTCACCATGACTGCACAACACACACCTTTCCAGTGTGTGTGTGTGTGTGTGTGTGTGTGTGTGTGTGTGATCACAATATTATCATCAACGCCTGATTATCAATAACTCTGATTTTCTGCAACTATTATTGATTCTACTGCTATCACTAGTATTGATTTGATTTAAAAACAAAACTGAGATGTTTTTATTTTTACTGCATTTTTTTTTTTTTTTAAACGTCTTATTCGACCGTTTTAACGATCAATTTTAATGATATTACTTTCAGAAGTTCTCTTTACTTTCACACAGGTTGTGATGTGCTCATCGTTAGTTTCCGTTCGTTTTTAGCTTTAGTTTTTTTCTCTCCGAGTGTTTGTTAGATTCTTTACTTTTCGAAGCGACGTGTTTATTTCAAATATATATATTTAGCTTTAGGTTTTTAGCATGACGTAACTAGTTTAAGTTTGTTTATATCCCCATTTTTAAAAAAAAAAAACAACAACAATATTTTTCTTAGCATTGTTATGTTTAATTGTAGCGGTGTTTATTCAATTTCTTATATAAGAACACACACACACACACACACACACACACACATATATATATATTTATATATATTTGTAGTTAGTTATTAATGGGTGGAATGATAATGTCCATGGATCAAGAAGAATATGATTAAAGATGTCATTAATGGTCTTTAAGTAAAATGTAAATACCTTTTCCGAGAGGCTGAATGTGAGAAAACGTTGTCGCAGATTGTTTTAAATAAAGTTTTTTGGGAAAACTCGGGCTGGTCGATATGACATGAATATCATATCATGAGACTCGAGGACGTTCAGCGTATCACGATGTATAATTTAGATAACAAACTGTCATCATTCGGTATCATTTCATTTGTGATTATTAGGAAACAAATACATCACCATGCCGACGGTATCTCAGGACGGTGTATCGCGTAATCATCTATCACGATATAGATGTTATATCGATACGTCGGCCGGCACTAACGAAAACTGGCTAGCGTTTTTTAAAAAATGTTTTTATTTCATTTGCCCGTTCCAGACGCCATATTTCCCGGTTTTGTTTAGTTTCACTGATGTTTTTGTAACGTCATCAGAGACGATCACGACACAGTGCAGCCGAATCTCCAAGAGACGCTGTCGGAATCCTGTCCGACCTGACCGCGTGGCGATACGCACGCTCGTCTTTTTTTTCTCCATGTGAAACCATGACGGTGTCATACGGCGTAATATATTCCTGACACGCGTCTCACGCGCCCGTATCAGGAAGCGTTCACATGCAGGAAAAATTTAATAAAATGTTCAAAAATTTTTTTTTACAAAAAACAGGCTGCTTATCAACTGCACCGTTCTCCACCACCCTCTTCATACCTCCATCACTCTCTCCTCTCGTCTATCGGCTCAAGACAGCTGGGTTTGTGCGCTCTTTTTTTAAATGATTTTTCTTTGACATCCCTTTTTCTTTTTCCTCATCGAGCCCCCTGGCTGCCAGCTGATGGAGGGCACCAGGGAAATCATCTCAAGGCTACACCCCCACACGTACCACTTAATCCGTGTGAATTCATGCTAATGCAAAATGTGCTGCCCTCACACACACACACACACACGTGCGCGCGCGCGCGCACACACGCAGCATGGGGCCGGGCCTGCCCTTGCAAAACTACGCTTCTTTGGGAAAGCGAGACAAATCACACAGCCGCCTAGACGCAGGGAAACAATATAATACATGAGCCATAGTGTGCCCAGATAGTGCACACACACACACACACACACACACACACACACACACACACACACACACACAAGGAACAACGTATAGCTGCACTTTGTAGCATTGGAAGATGATCTGTTTGAGCGGAGTGTACAGATGAGCGAGCGTGACCGACTGAAGCACTAAAGCGCCGCTGCATCGGTCTCTTTGGGCGGGCATGAAGTGAACGGGAAATCCCACTGCACCGCGATCAACAGGGGAAAATGTCGTGAAAACAGAGCGCGAATTCACGATAGATTACAGAATAGCAGAAACCTCCGCCCGTCAGCCAGAGAGAGAGAGAGAGAGAGAGAGAGAGAGAGAGAGAGAGAGAGAGAGCTCCATCTCTCTCTCGGGACCTGTGATTTAATTTCTGTTGTATGACCCATCACGTGCCGTCCACACACACCTCCTGGACAAAATTTAAAACCAGCTATAATGCCCGCAAAGCTCTTTAGAAACATTTTTCTCGCTATCCTTGTGAGGACCCTCCATTAACATAATCATGAACGTATCTAATTAACACAACCTCACCCTAACCCTAATTCCCCCTGAAACCCAAATGTACGTTTCCAGGCTTTTACCATGAACGCGTTGGCATTAAGGTTCTCTATAAGACGGTGCGCTCCAAAACAATGACAAGATTCACCTTTAGAAGACACACGCGTTCGAAATCTACCGTCTCTCTCCACCACCGATACGGATCAACCGTTCCGATGACATCATCCTGCACTTCAGCTTCTCGTCAGATCTCCTGTCCAATCCAACGCGCCGGAGAATCCGAAGTGTCCCGCCCACGACGTTACAAAACCCGCCTCGCCGAAGTCGAAGCCGCCGCTGTCGAGCGGCGAGCGCCGGGTCGTAAACGCGTCTCCGGCCGTCCGGACGCGAGTGTTTTATTTTATGATTAAGAAAGAAACGGTTGGAATTCGTTCGCTTTTAAGAAGGAGCCTTTTTACGTCGGGTACGGCTTAGCCCGGGCTGCGAGGTAAGATGAACGCTATCGGCTATTTAAAAAGGCGGAGGAGCTACTCGATATGTCCCGCCCTGACTTCCTGTTTCAGTGGAAGTTCCGTCAACGCATCGGATAACAACACGCCGTATACGCGGAGATCATAATCCACTGTTCGATCCGACTCCGATGACGCGCCGGCGTCGTTTCGTGCGTTCTGAGACCGCCGGTGTTCGATTACGACGTGCGATGTTTGTCCGTGATGACAAAATCCAGCAGAAAGATCTAAGTATCGCACATAGTGGAACTGGTTACTGCTTTTACACGCTGTGGATACGCACCGTGTTAGGGGTTTGTGTGTGTGAGAGAGAGAGGAGGGGGGGTCATAAAGTCTCGACAGCACAAAAGACTGGAATGTCCCCTTCCTTCATGTTCAAGGTTTGAGCTCTACAGCAGTGGGGGAGAGTTGGGGGGGGGGACGGGGGACGTCTAAGACCATCTGAGACCACCAACACATGACCGTCACATATCACTCAACACGCAAATTCCTCTCTGTGCACCCGTTCACCTCTACGCTATACAGTATCTTCACATCCTATACATCTTTTTTTTAAAAAATAAATAAATAAAAGCTTTTCATGATGCAGCATCATGGAAGTGAGACGATACACACATCTGAGACAAATTGGGAAACCCCCCCCCAAAAAAAAAACCCGAACCAAAACCGCTATTTAAAAATCATTTGCACAAATATTGCCCTCATACTGTCACCTCTCATAAACACACACACACACACACACACACACACGTCCAGTTGAGCCAGCAGAGATGAAACGAGGCCGTTGTGCCCTTCCCAGAATCCCCAGAATCCTTTGCTCGCATTCCAACTCTGTTTAATTGGTTCCTGTGGAATTCAGTATCGGCCCCCGGGCTGACAGGAGGTTTTAACTCTCTGTGCTCGTTCCAGGTGTATCATCCACCCAAAGCAAGTAAAATAAAAAAAAAAAAAAAGGTTTTAAACCCGAAAAGGAAAAAAAAAACAAACAAACAAAAAAACAATCCCCCGCCGCTTCGTCACACCGTCTCCCCTCTGCGTCGTGTACGATTCATTCTTAATCTTAAATCCACCAGAACTAAACATTTGAGGCGTGATCTAGAGGACCGTCGAAGCTAAGACGAGTAAAACAGACACCGACACGTCTCCCGGAACTGCTCTCGGGTGAGCGGTCACTCGTATCTCATGTTTGAAGGAGGGAACTCTGTAGAGCGAATATCTAATACAAACCTCACCTCCACTGCAGTAACAACAAGCTTCTGATCACGAATCCGATCCGTCTGATTAATTCACTGGGGCCGAGCCGCAGAGAATGGATTTATTCTGTCTTGAAATGGCTGTAATCAACAACTGGAGATTTAATACTCGCCTTCCGGTGGTATGAATTCAGGCGTCATCGTTCTCACGCAGGCTTTCAGGTTGCGGTATACGGTAGAGCTATGCTATTATGATCAGATACAGCGGATTGCACGCTCATGATCGTTACTAAAAACTGAATAAACGTTGTGCTCGATCTTAAGGTCTAATCCAGGATGAATCCTAATGCATTTATCCCTGACGAAAAGTACACAAAAAAAACAAGTGTTTCATGCAGCGATGTCACAGCGATGTTGTTTTGAGGATTTAAAAAAATAAATAAATAAATAAACGATTTCTATTTGCATGTCTTTCTGTAAGAGAAAAACTTACAAGTTGAAGATTTACTAAAAAAAATCAAATAAAATCAGACTGTTATTGTGCTTTTAAAAGTATTTTTACTTGAGTCGCTAGCGCGGTTCCACCAGAGGAATGTGCTGCATCTCTGGCTGGGTTTAAATTGTTGGGCCTTGAGGCACATTTCTGATATTTCGACAAAGATCAGATTTTTTTTTCCTTCACTCCTGACTGTTTACATACACATAAGACCTGACCCGTGTCCGATTCCCGCGTTTACATCGTTTCCACCGCCAAAATGCCCTCAGGTGAAAACAACTCTTTTTTTTTCCCCCCGTTACATCACTGTGGTTGTAGAAAGAACGAGCAAGTCTGGTGTTTCCACTGAGATTATTGTGGTCTTTACCTGCTATGCATTTTACCTTAAGGCCTTTAATTTATTTAGCACTGGACTGACCGTGCGTCACGTAATAATGACCATAACTTCAGAACGGACGGGAAAATCGGATCTGTTTGATCTAACATTTAGATCTGACCAGTTATCAGATACGTACGTAACAACATCAAGGTAAAAAAAAAATCAGTATCGGTCGACAGTGTAAAGGCAGCCGCTCTAAGTGTCGGCCATCTTGAATTGAGAACGTTAAAACTCAAATGGGAGAATGATTTTAATGCTTTGCTATACTGGAGTTAATGGTCCTGGGCTGAACACAAGTGTAAACCTTGTGCATGAAAGGGTTGATGACACTGAAACCCGTGATATGGCTGGATGGAACGTCCTCCAGCTGAAAAGAGCTTGGTGAAACATCAAACCATAGAAACAGATCTCTGGTGACATCTAGGCAACTGAAGCATTTTTCCTTGAAGCGTTATGTAGAATTGAGAGCGTGTTCATGTCACAGCTGGCATTTAGACTTTTAGGACTTCATTCGCTTGATTTTGGCTTCGTCAACACATAACAAAAGTCAAAGTCAATGCCAGTGGCCCTCGGGGGACGTGGGAGAGAGGGACGGGGCATCAGACGGGAGGAACGAGTACAAAGGAGGGGGAGGAGTGCATGGAAAAGAAAAAGGGGGGGGGATTTGGGTAAGGGCAGGAGGCGCATTCTGCCCCGATGGAGAGGTCAGCGTTCCCCCACGCATCATCCGTCCCTCCTCCTCACCATCCTGGGCTGACCTCTGACCCTGCTATCTGCTCATAAAGGCCGGGATGGAGAGTGGACAGGGGGAGGAGGAGAACAGAAATCGGGGAGAGAAGAGAAAGCGAGGATGACAAAAGGGAACTGGGGCCAAGCGAACGAGTGAATCGGACGAGTTTTCTCAGGGAAGAAAATGGAGGAGGTTGCTTAACCAAATCGACGTCTATTTTTGACCCACTTCCCATGTAAATGAAAACGCCCCGGTTTCAGACAGTTACGCGGAGCTTTATATCGTTCATTTCGGCACGGATAGATCGATGACGTGCGCAAACCCGCTGCTGACGACCGATGTAGGGACTGAATAACAAAATATATGATTGGTCTAAAAGTCTTGCTTGTAAGTCTGCCGTCACTGCTGCGATAAGAAAACAGTCCACAATTCCACACAAAAGCCTCGGCTCTTGTGCGCTATAAACGCCGACAGTGTCATGCACAGCTTGTCCTCTAGGGGCGACTGAGCACAAATCAAGCTCAAGATCAAGTGCAACACCGTTTACCAGCCTCCTAGAAACAATTCACCCTGTACAATCAATTATCCCTGCCTATTTAAAGAATATATATATATATATATATATATATATATATATATATATATATATATATATATATATATATATATATATATATATATATATATATATATGTGTGTGTGTGTGTGGAATTCAGTTTTTTCACGATTTTTCATGCTGAAAGCACTTCTTTAACTCAATAGTTTAAATTATAGTTGGTGTCACTTGTCACTTTTTCCTCCATCTTTTACCTGAGACTTTTTACTTAATCAGATTTATGTTCATCCACCATGTTGTGTAAGCCATCACTAGGCAAATCCCCCTAAATCATACTTTAGTATTAGCTTCGTCCTGGATCCAGGACTTAACCCCGGAACACTGGGCACGAGGCGGGAATACACCGTGGACAGGACACTATGCACTATTCGCACTCACATTCACACCTAGGGTAAATTTATAGTTGCTAATCCACCAAACGGAGTACCTGGAAGAAGACTCACGGAGAGAACCTGCAGATCTCCAAACCCAAGCTTTCCACGTGCCCGTCATCGTAACCCTAAAATCCATCCTGCTCCCACAAATTAAACCCTCGCACAGCCAACCTACAGCCATAACCATAGCCACAGAATCAACCCTGCACATCCACCTTGCATCCACGGACAGAACCCTTAGAAATCCAGCCAACATCCACCAACCTAACCCGAAAATTCCATCATCTTAACCCTAAAAACTCCCCATCATCTACCATCCAAACCCTTCACAATACACTACATCCAGCCACCCAAACGTACAGTAGACATCCACCATGCAACCCTCAACCCTCCACCTGAAGCTTCGTTTACTAACCAACCCCTTAAAAATCTACTCTACAACCAACAAACCATAAACTTCAACCATGCATTCACACAGGACCCTTATAAATCAATCCCGAATCCATCGCCCCGACCGGTCCATCCATTAACAAAGTCGCTCATCAAATACGACGTGCACCATGACAACGCTCGTACAGTACCGGTCCTCGCTAGCATCAGCTAACTAACTAGCCTAGCTTGCTCTGTGGATTCGATTCGTTATAATCAGTAATGGAGATGAAATAAAGACCGGTATACGTGGTGACGAGGACGTGGTCTGTCTTTGCTGTCGTTCTGGGGGAAGAAAATCATTCGCATCTGAGCTGCTTGTCGTGTTTAGTTACAGTGCAAGCCTTACACGTCTACCTCTCGAGACTAAGAACATCCCTCCTGGACCCCAGACTCTTACAACCTGATCGTTACAGTTTACACACACCTTATGGTACACTCTTTACTCTCTACATTATTTATCCTCCACCCTAAACGGACTTTACGAGCTGAAAAATGTATTAAAAAAACAACCAAAAAAACAAAAACAACCGTCGAAAACAACATACTACAAACTTTCTTATTCAACTCTACTGACTTCCGACCGCTCAAACTTCTCCAGATATCTGCCGTTTTATTTATCTTCCTCTACTTTTAATGTCTGCACCAATCTTCTAGCTGATACAAAACACATCCAGAGCAAAAGGGGTTGGACAGGAAGAGGCTGTGTTTTATTGGTGGACAGCCCGGGCCTCATAAAGTGGGTTTAACTGCGCTGGACGCCGTAAAGGAGCCGTTAAGTGTAGTGGGGCGTGGTGACGGGGGGCTACTTCAAGAACCGGACCAAAGACGCTGCTGAGGAGTTACGCCGCCACAGTGAGAGATCTTTCGGCAATAAAAAACATAACGCTGCAGGAGAATTTCGGGATCACGTGAGGGTCTGGTATAATAATTGGATTATACTGTAATAATCATAGCGGAGTTTCATTTCCGTGATAGTACGCTGTAGCGTTTGACCTCGTTTATGAATCTGGATGGTAGAAAAGATGTCGTGTTCATTAAAATACAGCTATTGCGGGGCGGGGGGGACGACAACAAAAAAATATTTGTACCCTACGCTGGCTTCTGAGTGTGTGTAACTTTCCGTTTAAGCAGACTCGCTACATTATCGGTTCCGCAACCTTTTCTATACGGTTTTCTACACGACGTATAGAATAAACTTTTCGCATAACGATTGTTTCAGATTAACGACCCGACAGGAAGAAATCCGTTAATTAAGAGCGTTAGGACAAAAGGACAAAAGTAATGGCACCCTATAAATGGAGGAAGAGTTGGCGCGTGTTTACGTCAGACGCTGCGCTCGAATGGCTGAGCCGCGTGTCGTCGTCCTTTTTTTTCCCCCCCCGTCATGTGCGTGGGCGTGGCTGGATAGAAATCGGCGGTGCTTTGAAGGTACTTTGTAATTTACGACCGATTGGCCTTAGACGACGTGCGCGCACGAGTTTGAAGAAAGTCAGGCGAGAAAACAACAACTTGACTAAACGACTGAGGGGCTTTCTTACTTAATATCAAACATCTTGTACATAAGACGTTAAAGCGTTTAATCGACGGCGTAGTCCAGTCACAGCTATGAGTGTTACACCGGGATTTATTCGTCATGTACACCGTGTTATTTTACATCCATCATGTGGAGCACTGACTCGAGGTACTAATAAATCCTCTTATTTGTTTGTTTGTTTGTTTGTTTGTTTGTGCATTACATCTAGCACCGTTTCAACACCCAGAAATGGTGTACAAGAGGATTTGCGTCTATTTTAATCCGCTAATGTCTTTAGGACGCCGTTTACGTGACTATATGACTCATCTGCTGAAATCAAATAATAATCGTGTTATCGGTGTGTATGTAAGCACACACTCTCACAGGCACCAGAGTAAAGGTCAAAAGACCAGAAATATTTCACATTTTACTCACACACACTCAGAAATAAAAAGCTGTGACTCTCAGTAAGGGAAAAGTTGTTCCGCTTCGGCGTGACCCGTGACCTTACCTTTGACCTCGCTACTCTCCGCTTTAAACCTCCATTACTGAGGAATTCCCCCCGGCGAGAATTAAATCCCTCACAGTCCCGCCGGGGATGATGGATCGGTGGCCCCTTTTCATTTTTTTGTTCGAGAAAGGCCGGGGTGGTCCGGAGACATCCGGACTGAGGCTGAATTCATTACCTACCACCTTCCCTAAAGAATCCTCACGTGGGCCACACAAGACCTCTTCACGGCCGCTCTGTACTCAACATTCCTCATCCGTATGTGACACAAACATTACCTTAAACATATCCCTACTGTACTGCTGCCGTGTGTTACCGGAGGTGTCGCGCTTCTTTCATAACAATGAATCGTCCCAGCGGGTTCGGAGTACAAAGTTTGATATGAGGCGTGTTAGATCGAGGGGAAAAAGTCGGACCGCTGCGAGTGACGGTTCCTTCGCTTCTCCAGTCCCAATTCATCGGTTATTAAAATGTCACAGAGAGAGAGAGAGAGAATACGAAGAAGACACAGGAGTAAAAAAGGAGGACAAGCTAAAGGGAAAATATCAAAGATCAACAAAGAGCAAGGATTTTTCCCCCCCTGAAATTACTCTAACGTAAAAGTAATTCTCTTAACGTGGCAAACGCATTTATTAAAAAAATCGAATAAAAATCTGTTTATTTGCAGAGTTACAGATTCGGATGAAAACAAAAAAAAGAACAGCAGACTGGATATTATCGGACACGTTTTGGTCTCCGGCCAGAACAAATCTGCTACTATAACTTCATCCTGCTGTTCACCTCTGGCTTCATCTCTCTCACCTCCGTTTCAGTCCGGTCCGATCCTTTCATCCCGGCCCTCGAGACCGCGCTTCGCAAATTTGGCGGCTGGTCTATTTTCCTCGACGGCGAAAGGATTTCTCACTCTGATACCCCAAAGTAATAACAAGCCTGACCCCATTTCTATGTCTAACACGTCCCCTGACTATACCGTGTATATCCACGGGCGTGTCTCCTGTACTAGATGATCACACGAACCTGAAAGAATCAACCGCCACTTATCTGGAGATCGAGAAGAGCGTCGACCACACGAGACGGTCCGATTTCCTAGAGAGCGGCTCTGATAGCGGTGGCGCCGTCGTTAACACGGCTCCACGTGAACCGCGTTTATAAACATTGCGGCGGTGAAATTTTCTGTAAGGAGGACGTTTATTTAGGATTCGTGGAAGGAGTCTGCAGTTTCAGTGCTTGGTGACAGCCAGAGGAACGGCGAGGACGTCGATTCTACCGGAAGGAATGTTGAACGTTCTCCGATTGACTTTAAAACAACCCGAACACGAGCTCGAACCCGTAAAAGCTTAAAGGTAGCAGACTGGCTCGTTGACCGGTTGCTCGGTGAAGAGATCGTGTAGAAAAAGGTAGGAGGTGTCGATTAGCGCGGCCCGGTCGACAGTACCGTCCACATGCGGCACTGCGGTGATGAAAAGCTTCCTGAGAACACGCTAATGAGGAACCTTGAGCAAAGCGAGAATGGGGGAGTGAGAAAAAAAAAAAGAGAGAGAAAGAGAGAGAGAGTGCAAGTGAAGTACCGAGGGAAGTGTAACGAGCTAAAAGAAGAAGGGAAAATCCATCAAAGAAATAACTTTTACAAAGATAAGTGTTTCCTGAGAGGGCCAGGCGATTGATAGAGACCACGGGGGGGGGCGGACCTTCAAGCAGCGCCCAACAGATCACCGTCAAAAATGGAGGACAAGGAAAAGGCGGATTTATGGAGGAGAGCGGGCACAAAAGTGGGTGTGGAAGGGGGGGGGGGGGTCGATGCAGGGGTCCGTCTTTATCTGAGGGAGACTGTGAAGAGCCCTCACTAATCACGACCTGCTTTAAAGCTTTTTTTTCTCAGGGGTGTTTCAGGGGTTGTGTAACGGCCCAAATGACTAGGAAGTACAAATTGAGCAAGAGCTCCTGAAGGAAGAAAGAAAAAAAAAAAACGAAAGAAAAAAGAATAAAGACAGAAGTGAACAGAGACAGAGAAAGGAGGCGCTTTGATCTAGCGGGAGGCCGAGGAACAGATCTGTGTCGCTTCACTCCGAGCGGGAGAAAAGGCGTCCGGTGGGCAGTGTGTGCTCCTGAAAAGCTGAAAGAGACCGAAGGGGAAAAGAGGAAGGGCTCTTAAATGCTAAACACAGCCGGCTGGTGGTGAACCATTAGAGGAAGACTGGAGGCCCATGTGGCTGGCAGCGTGCCTGGCACTCCGCAGAGGCACCGGTGTCAAAAATACATCATTTGGTTTAGTCTAGTCTAGATACAGTCCGGTCACAAACAGCAACTTTAGTCCATGAAAACGACAGCGTTGATGAATTCTGGATTGTGATTGGTCGGAAGGTGTTGATTCGTTTTCTGACAGTAGCGCGGCTAAAAATGACAGGTTCATATCCATGCCCTCTTTCTAATGCTTTATTGTTTCTATAGCAGCAACTTACACATACAGCGGACGCACTACACAGTCGAAGACTAATAATTCACCGAATTGTTATTGAACCAAACACGCAACGGTAAAGGTCGATACGGTAACGGTTTTTCCGTGAGATGTTTCTTTAACATTTTCAGAAGGAGTCTCCAGTGTCAGCGCTTCGTAAGAGGGGGTTTTTTTTTTCACGGCTTCTCGATGACATCACGGGCTGCATTTTAACTTCAAGAGAGATGTATTTATTTTTTTTTAAAGAATGTTTAACAGCTGCTATAACGTAAGCGACAACAGGAACAAACTTGACTCGCGGATGTTCCACGGCATTAAATGTAACTACGAACGGATAACAGTGTCTTTTCTTATTATTGGAGAAGAATGTCCTTTATCACATGTTGTGAAACGTGATTTTGTTCAAATTGAAGAGTGCGGGTCAACCCCCGCCACCCCGCCGCCCCGCCCACAGGTTGAGGAAGAACTGCCTCTCTGTTCTTCTCTCATCGCATCTTCTTTCCTCTCCAGTGGCAGTTCTTTTACAGCGAAATGACCCTTTTCATGTGGTGTCATACTGCCTCATTGGCCTCTTATAATGAACTGCGA
This sequence comes from Ictalurus punctatus, assembly GCF_001660625.3. Classification (NCBI taxonomy): domain Eukaryota; kingdom Metazoa; phylum Chordata; class Actinopteri; order Siluriformes; family Ictaluridae; genus Ictalurus; species Ictalurus punctatus. The sequence continues at coordinate 16,998,106 of NC_030442.2, forward strand.
CTACACACTCGTACAGAGACACACACACACAAAAAAAAAATAGCGGGACAAAAGAAACAAAAGGAAGTGACGGGATGAAAAGGAATCGCCGTCTCTGCCATGTTAAAAACGAAATATGGATTTTTGCTCCATGTTCTAACGATATCCGGAGCAGGAGGTACAAAAGCCTCACAAAGCCTAATGATCCGCGGATCAAACTCCGACTTGTCCGGAGCACCTGGAGGCACTATTAAAGCCTCATTGATTGCAGATGGAGATGAAGACGGTGGAGACAATTTGCCCTTTCTTTACAAGAGACAAGATGACAGCTTCAATCAGGGGCGTTAGCTGGACCGTTAATCACACAGGGCTGAGCCCAGATTCTTCTCCATCTTCTCCAACGTTTCAGCCTAAACAGACCTGCGCCATTTTCTTGCACGTGAGGGCTAATCGCTTAAAAAAACTTGAAAACTGGACAAAAGTTTTGGCTATCTAACACAAGACTTGGCTAGTTTGTCAGCGGTCTTCAAATGCCTGAAGGCGCTTGGAGATATTTGGAGAACTCTGGAGATGTTTGAAAATGTTCAGAGGTTTCTGAAGATCGTCGGGGTCATTTCGAGACATGCAGATATTTGGCGTTTCTTTGGGCGCTCTAGGGGTTTAATCGGGTAAACTCCGGAGTCGTTGGACATATGAGTACGTTGAGGAATATTTGGAAAACTTCAGTGTTGTTTTGGAGACACGTGTAGAACTTTGAAGTTGTTCGAAGATGTTCCCAGAACTCACGCTGCTCAAAGCTTTTTCAGCTCACCCATCCTCCCCGAAACCGACATCCGCGTCGGAACCACATACAAAGACGTCGCCACTCCTCACACGTCTGTCAGACGCTTCATTAACACAAACTCCGCTCTTTGTTCTCCAGCCTTCAGTCTGGAGTCTCGGGTCAAAAGGTCCCGAAATGGCCACCAAACTGGAAACCCAAACCCTGACCATAATTCACAGAGGACATGGCAGTGAAAGGCTTCACCGTGACCTTTCGCCATGAACTTGAAAGGGGAGAATATCAGTTTTCCTACTCTACAGATTCCTCGGCGCATTCCCTCCGAAGAGCGTCGATCTAAACGTACCATACTTCTTCGGCAAATGTTTTCTTTTTTTATGCTCTTTCAAGTATTTCTTACCTAATAATTCGGTTCCATCTTTTTTTTTCTTCTTTTTTCCGGAGACTGTAACGCTGCTCTAAATCCAAGGCCGTGATGAGATTTCTACATATGCGTTCGAATGGACTTGGATGCATTCGCATATACCTTCAGGCCATTTTTATGTGCATTTTAGCTGTTTAGTCCTTCTTCTACCCCGATCTACCCCGAGGAGGCTGTCCAACAGAAGACAGTGAACAAGTTAGAAGAGTCTCAGACTGACACGCAACCACGAGACCAAAGGTAATGCTCAAAATGACGCGACCACCACCGTGCTTCACTGGAAGAATGGAGTTCTCAGACTGATGAGTAGTGTTGGGTTTCTGTTCAATGTAATGAGAATTAGATTAGATTAGACAACCTTTTCCTTTCGGAGAGAATCTCGGGGTGAAAACGTATACGATCGCAACTTTATTACGAGGATCCGTGCTTCATTCTGCAACGAATACGGATCTTCGATACTTATACAAAGCGCTGGCTATGCCGCAAGTACCGATGATACTCATGCACAATATGAGTGCATACCGTATTGACTGCATCCACACAGGAAATGGCTTCAAATGATAAAAATGATTCTCAAAATCACCCTTTAAAAAATGGTTTCTGTTTCATAATCAAGCCTGATTTTCCGTATGTTCATTACCGGCGACAAGGTGTGCGTCGTGCATTAATGAAACGGATCCGATTATAGCGTAGGGATGGGCGATATAGACTTAAAACTATATCGCGATATTTCATGGTGTTTTTTTTGCGGCGATGATGTAAACGACGATATGAAAATAGTAACATTATAGAAACAACATCTTTTTGGCCGCGATTAAGTAGGTTAAAAATCAGAAGAGGTTTTAAAACGAATAATGCAAAGACCCTTACTCGGAAGTCATAATCATCATGTAACCCCAGGAAAAACAAACGGGAATGCTGTATCCGAACCGCTTCCTTATTACGGAGGAAGTCCTTTTTCGGGGATTAATTCTTCTTCCTCGGAACTCCGTTTTCCGCCACGCTTAAGCAAGTCATCGACTGTATGGTTAATATGGCGGGATGACTAATTGTGATCATGTGGAGGAGTTGGGGGCGATGATTCCCCCATCACAGACACTTTCTTTCAAATGAGGCTTATTTGATTTCTGTGCCACGTACAGCACTAATATCGCTCGGTCTAATCTCTCGCGCGATCCGCTGGTCCGTCTCCGTTCGGTCCTTTTGACCAGGAATGCTTTTTCAGCTGAAAAGTCACTACACAGAGGAGAGAAAAGTGTCCTATGAGAGGCGTATTATCCCGACTTCCTGTTGCTACTCGCTCCGGACAGGACAGACGGCTCCCAGCCGCCGCCATCCCACTGTGTCTGGAGCCGGAGTGTGTGTACCGTCTCAGCGGTGTAGCGTCTACTCACACAGCGTTAAGCTTACTCACACCTCTTTCTGTGTGTGTGTGTGTGTGTGTGTGTGTGTGTGTGTGTGTGTGTGTGTGTGTGTGTGTGCTTTTCAACACAGCATGTTCTAACACCATATAGGCCACAGCATGAGGTTTATGCTCATATTGTCAGAATGAGACATGGTATAGCCTGAGTGTGTGTGTGTGTGTGTGTGTGTGTGTGTGAGTGCATGCTTTTCAATAGGACACTGTAGCATCATACACCCAATTAATGCTCATACAGGCAGAGCAAGACATGCTGGGTTAACATATGTGTGTGTGTGTGTGTGTGTGTGTGTGGTCTTCATTGACAGAGGACACTGTAACCTCATACACTGCAAAGGCATGCAACATGCTGGATTAAAATGTGTGTGTGTGTGTGTGTAAGTGTGTGAGTGTGTGTAAACACTTTCCCTACTTACTTGCAGCCTGCACTTTGGCCTTGCGGCTGACGACCAGCCCAAAGGAATTCTGGGCCAGGCACTCGTAGTCTCCCTCGTCTGAAGAGCCGTCGCTCCTGCTCCTCTGGAATCGGCCAATCAGCAGCGAGCCGTTAATGAACGTGGCGTAGTTCTCATCCTCCAGTAAGGGCGCGCCGTTCCTCCTCCACTGCGTGCTGATTGGTGGAATCCCTTCCACCTGACAGTGCAGCATCAACGGCTGGTTCTGAACCGCGATGATGTCACTGGGCTCCAGAGTGAAGGACAGCTCGGCTCCACGGGTCACGCCTGCACAGACCAGGTCCTGAAATTAATCGACTAAACCCCCTCGCTTTCTAAAGACCGGCTTCACGTTTACTTTAACCGTTTTATAAATATCACCGAAACAAATCCGTTTAAAGATAATACTAATCCAAAACACATTACAGCTCATACATTTCACTCATTAGCGGCTGATATACTCACATTTTAGTATTTAAATCACAAATATTCCTCTATTTTAAGAACCAAACTTTTAAAAGTAGTTATTTTTTTCAATTACAACTACAATCACTGTGGCGCGTCCTCTCGCACTGGAACCAACACTGGCTGCTTTTTAATCGCTGCTCTTTATCGCGCTTTATTGTTTTGAGAACAAACATCTTCGACTAATCACGATACCAGGGATGTTTCGGAAGAGTATCGTCGAGTCGATGAACTTTTTCCTCACTGAGAAGTCGTTAGAAAAGAAAAGATCCTCAATCCAACTGAAAGAAAGGCTGCGATCCCGCGTGCTGAAAAAAACCCGCCGTTATAGAGCCTCGCTTCATATCAGCGTACGCCACCGAATCACTGAGAGCCCTGGTGCGTGAATAAATAAATACATCGTACACTGGCGTGAATCTGCTATAAACTTGGGAAGGGTGGCAGCCTACATGAAGTATATCGTCAAAATAAAAATCCCTTTCGGAAGGATAGTCAGTGACGTTGGAGTTTAAAAGTAGTACAGGATTTGAGGAGTTTTTGTCTTTTTGGTCTAATTTTGTTGCGCAAACCTGGCAACCCGTGTCGCGGGAGAAGCACGAGACAGATTTGAACAGTGTTGAACTTCAGCGACGGGGTGAGAAACTTCTCGCTCACTTCCTCCTCCCTCAGCGAGTTATCGGAGCTTCGAGGACGTGCGCTCCGAACCCTAAAGCTTAAACAGGGGAGGTCTGAGTGATGACGCTGGACGAACACTTGCGCTGACCCTTTGGCCTTGACGCCGCTCTACACCCCGCCCCCCAGATTCCTGCTCTCGCTAACACACCAGCAGCAGTGTCTGAAACCCAATCCCTTTCAGTGTGTGTGTGTGTGTGTGTGTGTGTGTGTGTTAGCTTTA
>NC_030442.2:17007500-17142500 GCF_001660625.3 Ictalurus punctatus
AAAACGTCATCACGACTAACAGGAAAAAGACGTCGCGGTCGAACTGGTTCAGGTATTCTGTGCACAAAGCAGCAGTCTGTTTATTTAAATGTGAAAGTGCGGTAAAAATATGTTTTCCCTAAAATCAGTGAATAATCGTGTGTGTGTGTGTGTGTGCGATCAAGCTACTGGATCACGGACACTGGTGAAGGAATCACGCCTTCTCTTACAGGACAGTCACGTGTCAGTAATCACACGTGGTTCACAGGTTGTGTCGTGCTTGTGGTTTTATTTTCACGTGATTTTTAAATGATTCCTTGATTTTCACTGGAATGTTTACGTTTTTTTTTTTTCTTTCCATTTATTTTAATGTGATTTTTTTTTTTTACTTGACACATGATTTTTAGGATTCATTTATTTTCAGGTTAATTTAACACGATTTAAACGTATCGATTTTTATTCTCACGTGATTTTGACACGATTCATTTATTTTCCTGTCGTTTTTTTTTTTACTTGATTCCTTTATTTGAATGTGATCGGGTGAAGCCAATACAACAATCTGGAACGTGCTGAAAAAGAAAGGAACCGCTGATGGACTGAGGAACAGACACCGAACGGGTCAACAGCTGATGACGGAAACATTGTGAGAGCTGTGAAGAACAACCCAAAAACAACAGTCAGTGACATCACCAACAAGCTCCACGGGGCCGGAGTGAAGGCATCACAATCCACCGTTCGAAGTAGACTTCGAGAGCAGAAATATCGAGGCCGTACCACAAGATGTAAAGCACTCATCAGCAGTACGAGTCAGAAAGTCAGACTGGAATTCACAAAGAAATACAGAGATGATCCACAAAAGTTCTGGAACAAGACGAACCTCTACCAAAGTGATGGAAAGTCCAAAGTGTGGAGAAAGAAAGGATCTGCTCACGATCCAGAACATACAAGCTGATCTGTGAAACATGGTGGAGGTAGTGTCATGGCTTGGGCTTGCACGGCTGCTTCTGGAACATTCTCACTGATCTTTATTGATGATGAACTCATGATGGAGCAGCAGAATGAATTCAGAACTGTACAGGAACGTTCTCTCTGCAGATTTACAGAGAAATCCATCCGAATGAATCAGAGGAACTTCATCATGCAGCAAGACAACGATCCAAAACACACTTCCACCTCAACACAGGACTTCATCAGGGGGAAAGTGGAAGGTTTTAGACTGGACAAGTCCATCACCAGACCTTCACCCAACTGATCATTTCACCTCCTGAAGAGGAGACTGAAGGGAGAAACCCCCGAAACACACAACTACTGAACGAAGCTGCAGGAGAAACCTGGAAAAGCAACAAGTGTCAGTGAGTCACAGGATTGATGCAGTTTGATGAGTTTTTGCAAGCAAGGGACACGCAGCCGAATGTTAAGTGTTATTTACTTTCATTTACTTCAAGACTTATCTGTTCCTATACTTTTGCTCGCCTAAAAATCGGGTGGTCTGATACAAAAGCTTCTATGTTTTACGTTCTTTAACACGTCTAGATGTAAACAGGAAATGAAAGCTGAGATCCTAACCTCTCGTCTCATCGCCATCTTTTCATCTCGAACCCAACGGTCTTCGGTGCACACCACAAACTCGCCGTTCCAGTAGTTTCGGAGGGAACCGTATATGATTTCTCTGTACAGATTGTTATAAGCCACGATTGTTATAATGTACGGTACTCCTCAAGTAGCATGCACTGAAACTTAAATGTAAATGTTGTAAACGTTGAGCTGCGCAGTTCTTTAAATCTGCAAATACAGCCGGTCAGACAGGGATGTAAATCTTCAGCAGTTCATAATATAGGCGGAAGCACGTCCTTCGGCGTATATCCACACAGAGTCAGAGAGAAGAGCCTCAATAAAGGCACTACGGGGATGAACACAGACACGCTGCGGCTTTATAAAGTCAGGAAAGCTCATTTCATATGCACGCTGTAATAAACACCACAACGTTGCAGCCGTATTACAATAAACTGCAGACGCTTGCTTTAATAAAGCGCCGACACGTTCAGGATCGATGCTACCTTACCTAACATGTTTACATCGCGTTGGCTTCATATAGTGCTGAGTGTCGGCTGTAAAGTGCCGTGAAAATGTATTCGCCCCCTTCCTGTTTTATTCTGTTTCTATTTTTGCCTATTTGTCACACGTATTACCTGTTTCAAATCTTAAAAAAATGTATATAAGACAAAGACAACCTGAGTAAACACACAAGAAACGATTATGTTTATGCTCCGTGGTTCCTCATGTTCTCCGTGTCTTATATTGTATGAGGGTCGGATATCACCGAGTGGGACAAATATGCAATAATGGAGGAAATCAGGAAGGGGGCAAATATTTTTTCACGGCATTGTACTACATTGAACCATTATGGGTTTCCCCAGAGAGACACAGCACACATTGATGCGAGAAGATGTTCTTCAAAAGGTATTTTGAAAAGAGGTTAAGGTTAAGAGTTGTTATGTTCCTGAAAAGGTTCTAGTTAGGAGCACTTTCTAACAGGGAAGAACCTCTAAGCGTTCTTCGTAGAACCTCTAAGGTAAAGAAGAAGGAGAAAAAAAAGTCCAGAATACGAAAGTGTTTTTCAGTCTGTGGCTTTGGAGAACCCTTTAAAGGTTCTACATAGAACTGTACAACAGGGGGTTGCTCTGTCGGAAAGTGTCCATCTGTCCATCCATCCATCCTTCCTTCCTTCTTACTTTACCTTCTCTGACATAGTCGTAGGGTTCCACATAGAACCCATTAAGGATTCCCTCACTGAGACAAACCACAGGTTGATGCAACTAAGGGTTCTTCAAAAAATGATGTTTGTATAGTTGTATATACACTTCTTAAAAAGGTTCCAGTTTGGAACCTTTTATGATTCTACTTGGAACCCACTCTGAATAGAAAACCTTTTTTTTTAAAGCGCCCACTTAGAACCATTAAGAGATCCCACCCAAGAGACAAACCACAGATTGTTGCAGTGAAGAGTTCCACAATGGTTCTTCAAAAGGTAAGATTCAAATTTCTTATCTTCCTAAGAAAAAAAAAAAGGTTCTAGTTCGGAACCCTTTCTGATAGGGTTGTAGAGTTCTACGTATAACCTTTAAGATTTTTTTAGAATTAAAAAAAAAAAAAACATTACAATGAGTTTGTCCTTCTTCAGTTTGTTCCATTGGAGGAACCTTAGAACCATACATAGAACCCTACAACATGGGCTTAGGTAGACAGACAGACAGACAGATAGATAGATAGATAGATAGACAGATGTCCAGCTATCCTTCTTTCTTTCTTTCTTTCTTTCTTTCTTTCTTCCTAAACATCCACAACAGTCTTTGAAGGAAATGAGTTCTACATAGAACCCTGACCGGAAAACACTGTTAAAGGGTTCTACACAGAACCTTTCGATCTTTACCGGAGCGACAAACTGAAGACACTGTAACGTTTCTAGACAGCTTTAAGTTTAAGAGTGTAGGGCTGCACAATATATCATGTGTGATATGCAAATGAGCAACATGCAAATGAGCAATATGCAAATGAGCGAATAGTCATTTCTTATTGTGTTCATGAGCAAAACCAATCCAAATAAAACCAAGCAGCTGTACGGGTGTTGTCGAGAATGAATCCTTGCATTGGACAGAGACAAGAAGAATCCATACATTAATTAATTACATTAATTAATGTTGTGGGGGGGGGGGGGGGGGGGGGGATAAATAAATAAAGCATCATCATAATAATCATCATTTTAGTCACATGATCTCAGGACGATCACGGTGTGAAGCAAACATAATGAAGTTCACGTGTGAATAATCACGTGCGTATATTTAGACGCTTCACGTGTTGTTTCACATGCATGTGGTTTGATTAATTAAATGAATGAATGAATTAATACCATATGTGATATTTTATAATCTACTACTTCTGTCCAGCTCTGACTCACTCCGTTCTTCTCTTAAACATCAACAACCGGCTTTGAAGAGGAATAAGACACCAAAAAACACCGGAATCAGAAGGAACGGGATTAACGCCACGGCCGGGTTCGGTCGGTCCGGACGGACAGTCAGGGCCGCGTCCCGATCCGCTCCTTACCGTAATCTCCACTACACAGGGGGGGACACTGACCTGACCAGGCGTGAAGCCTCCTGTGATCCACACCGCAGGTTCTGCACCGGGCTCGGTTCTGTGCGCTGCAGGAGCTGTTGGAATGATGTGAGGAACCACTTACCGACAAAAGCAGCGAGCCAGATGCCGAGCAGACGCGCAGCAGCCAGGAGGCGCCTTCCCGTCGCCATGTTCATCACTTTCCCAAGTGTGCGCGGATAAAAACAAAGCCACACCGGAGAGAGGAGGAGAGGAGAGGAGGAGAGAGGAGGAGAGAAAAGAGGAGAGGAGAGAACGCGGCGTCCTCTGAAACCTCCTGCGACCTACGACAAGCGCTGGTCCCCGGGAGTCGCGCGCCCTCGCGCCATTTTACACATCCACCGGGAATCTCTCCTTTCCTTCCTCCCGTTATCTCTCTATCTCTCTATCTCTCTCTCGCTCTGTTTATCTGTATACTGTAGCTCTCCGTGAAAACACCGCGCTCCGTTACCTCCTCACGCGCACACAGCACACACCGCGACTGGCGCTGTAATCGCTCTCTCTCTCTCTCTCTCTCGCTCTCTCTCTCTCTCTCTCTCTCTCTCTCTCTCTCTCTCGCTCTCTCTCTCTCTTTCTCTCGCTCTCTCTCTCAGGAACAAAAGACGCGGCCAAGTGCGAGAATCAGCGACAAGACTGCCACCTTCCCCTCAAACAATTCATTCTGCTTTACAGATGTTATGAGGCCGGGAAATAATAATAATAATAATAATAATAATAATAATAATAATAATAATAATAATAATAATAATTAGCCACGATAGATAGATAGATAGATAGAGATAGATAGATAGATGAATGAATGAACAGTTAGATAGATAGATAGATAGATAGATAGATAGATAGATAGATAGATAGATAGATAGATAGATGAATGAATGAACAGTTAGATAGATAGATAGATAGATAGATAGATAGATAGATAGATAGATAGATGAATGAACAGTTAGATAGATAGATGAATGAATGAACAGTTAGATAGATAGATAGATAGATAGATAGATAGATAGATAGATAGATGAATGAACAGTTAGACAGACAGATAGATAGATAGATAGATAGATAGATAGATAGATGAATGAATAGATAGATAGATAGATAGATAGATAGATAGATAGATAGATGAATGAACAGTTAGACAGATAGACAGCTAGACAGATAGATAGATAGATAGATAGATAGATAGATAGATAGATGAATGAATGAACAGTTAGACAGATGGATAGATAGATAGATAGATAGATAGATAGATGAATGAATGAACAGTTAGATAGATAGATAGATAGATAGATAGATAGATAGATAGATAGATAGACAAATGAATGAACCTCTTGTGAATTAGGTACTCTTAAATAAGAAGTCTGGGTTTTTTTTTTTTTTTTTTTTGCATATATAATTAAGTGTTTTTAGAATATGAAGTTGTTCATCTTGGAATCTTTTCTAGTTGTACGTGTTTTACATAGAACCGGTAAGTGTTCCCTGACAGGGACAAAACTCAGAACCCTGAATCAGATAAAGGAGTTCTTCGAGCGTTCTTTAAAAGGTTTCAGGTATAGTTAAGACTTCTAACAGCTTCCTAAAACATTCTGGTTTGGAGCCCACTGTGAAAAAGAAACAACCTATTGTTGGGTTCTACATCAAATTTCTCTCCAATGAGGACAACCAAAGAACCGTTAAGGGTTTTCGATTTAGGTTTGGGAGGAAAAAATGTTAAATCTAGAATGTTAGAGGTTTCTTCAGTTTGCTTGTTCAAGAGGGCCCCTTAATATCTTTATGAAAAACTCTGCAACAGAGGATTTCTTTACCAGGGTTCCTAGTATCTATCGAAGGAAACCAGAGAGCAAGGCATGGAGAACAGGCAATCAAAGGGAATCTCCTTCCTGGGTAATTATTAGCCATTTTGTTGCTACTGCTACACATAATCATAATTATCTACTATAAATAATTACAGCTACAAATAATTATATACAGTACAAAAATGCATGACTGTTTTGCCAGCCTTTATTTTCAATTTGCATTAAAAAAATTTTATTAATTAGATCACTGACTGTTTTAGGATCAGTAGGGTACGGAACGACCAAGTCTAGTCCTTTTACCCAAGTCAAAATTAAAAATAAATAAATAAATAAAAGAAGAAAGTAAATACTTTTAAACTCAGTACAGAATCTTCTTACTTCTTTATCTTAGTCAGTAAAGCTGAAAGGCGTCTTTTTTTTTTTTTTTTTCCAAAAGCTAATTTCCTGTTTCACGTGCAGCGCTGCACGTAGAACAATGGGGAAAGAGCGACCTCTACCGGAAGCACTCACTGTTGCTATAGAAACAGTACCTCGGTGATTACCACGGCTAAATTAGCATCAAACATTAAATTAAAAATAAAAATAAAAAAGCCAGGGGTAGAATCGAGAACAGCTACAATCAACTGCAGAAATATTGGCACTCTTCATTAAAATTAGCAATATTAAACAGTGACCAGAATGTCGGCATGACTAGCACAAATGAACTCGACCATGTTTAACATTTTAAAAAAGATCTGAAGAAGTGTTTCTTCTTTTTTTTTTTTTTTTTTTTTTTTTTTTTTTTTTTTTTTGGAAATCTGTTAGTTGGCAGAGAATATAGGCAATAAAACAATTTAAATCTGATTTATTTTTTCACTGATATGGGATGAAGGACGCCTGTAAAGAGGATTTACATTTCAGTGTACTCGTTTATTTAAAAAATAAAAAAATAAATAAAAAAGTTGAATAATTTCATGTTTAAGAATTAGACAAATGAAACAAATCTATAATATATTTCTTCAGGAAATGCATCAACAGTAGTCAAAAAACTCATTTTATCCTAGGTATAAGGGGGAAAATGGAGGAAATCTTTTCATCCGAGTATTCTCTCTGTAAAGTACTGAGATAAATGAAAGGCAGTGTGTCGCACAGCACATTTGAATAGCTGATATCTTTTTTAGATGGACAGGTTAATTGTACTGGTGTGATGTGATAACACATTGTGGGTCTAATTACTGTCTGATTACTGCATAATTCTCTCTTCAGCCTAATGGCTCTAACACACCACCTAGCACACTGATTTCATTAAAGATGGAAGAGTATAATACTAAAGGTAATTCAAAAGAATAAAAGGATCACATAATGTATTCTTTATGTTAAAAAAAAAAAATCAAAAAAGGTTTCCATTAGCATATAAATTTAGCATGGAAGAAGGCCTGGTTTGATGAATCCTGTTTTCTTTTACATCCATGTGGACAGCCGGGTGCGTGTGCGTCGCTTACCTGGGGAAGACATGGGACCAGGATGCACTATGGGAATAGTGATGCTGTGGGCAGTGTTCTGCTGGGAAACCTTCGGTCCTGGCATTCATGTGGATTTTACTTTGACTTGTATCTAAACATTGTTGTAGACCAAGAACATGCCTTCATGGTAACGATATTCCCAAATCGGTGGTCTCTTTCAGCAGGATAATGCTCCAAGACACAATGCAGAAACTGCACAGGAACGTGACAAAGAGCTCGAGGTGCGGATCTCAATCCGATCGAGCACTGTGGGATGTGCTGGACAAACTAGTCCTATCCATAGAGGTCCCACATTGTAAAAGACAGGACTTAAAGGATCTGCTGCTAACGTCTCGGTGCCAGATACCACAGCACACCGTCAGAGGTCTTGTGGCAGCACTATGAGGACCTACACAATATTAGGAGGTGGGTTTAATGTTATGGCTGGTCGGTGTGTGCATGAATTGTGTCTGTCACGAACACAAACACGCCGGAGCACCAAATTTGTTCCTGAACCAGATCCATTTAGACCCAGTTTAGGAAGTTACAAAGCTGTGATGTCAGTAGACGTGACAGTTCACCACAGCGCACCAGTGAGACGGCGGGTTTTAACCTCCGTTTTATGGAAATAAACTACTATGTGCGATGTGTCTGCTTTGGGAGGTTTGAGAGAACGAGGCAAAGATTCTCGTACACGCCGAGATGTTTCTTTAGATTCTATGCAAAAACGCCGCACCCGAGGAAAGACGCATGTTAAGAACGTGGAGATGCCAAGCCTATGTGTGGCTTTAAACATAGCGCTAACGTGACTTCACAGTAGCGAGCGACAAAGTAACAGTTTCTACATGCGAAAGGTTTCAGGGACAACTTTAAATTAAGATTTTCTCATTTCTAGGCAAATTAGGTGTATGATGCTCTAAAGAGGCGAATCCAGTCCAGCTGGAGTTCCTACCTGCAATTCGGAGGAGCTCGCGATTTTTCTAAATTACCGCAGATTTTCCGCAGACTTGGGCCAAGACGCGTCATGTGACGAACATGAGTACAGCTAAAAGGTCTCATTTACCAACAAACATCACTGTGAAAGACTAAATAATTCCATGCAATTGCGCATTCGCCAATTCAAGTAGTTTTCTGGCAAAAAAAAAAACTATATTTATATTTATATATTTATTTATTTATTTTTTAAATCGTAGAAAAAGCAAGCGTTTCTGTCCTCAACAATCTCTACAAAATCCTGTACGGACCGATCTCGTCACATACAACTTCTTATTAAATGTGTATACGGACATCACAAAGAAAAATAAAGCTTGGAACAACGTAGCATAGAAATCTGCGAACAAAGCTAGTGCAAACAAACAGTTTCGCACCGACTAGTGTATTATTTCATTTGCGTTGAACTTTAGAAGCGATATATACATAGCTACTACCTACTTAAAAAACACCGCAATGGCAGAAAGCATTCGCTACAACTACAAGCGACTCGAGCGACCTGTCACTTTCTAGTGTGAGCGTAGGGTAAGATTTTACAACGTTTTACCAAATGACTTTCTATTGATTGCAAACCCCCCCCCCCCCCCCCAAAAAAAAAAAAACAACAACAAACAGCTGCTTGTAAAGTTCTGTTGTGTAGAGATGCAAGAATGTGACAAGAGAGAAGAAGAGGACTGAGAATGGATCCCTGTGGAACACCATAAGGAATACGATAAGGGCAAATCAAAGTCCACTTGCCGTATTAATATTAAGACTCATTGCAAAGTGGTCTATCATTATTTTAAACTCTGGACCTCATGACCTTAAGTATCGTTTTGGAAGATCTGTACTTCACTCGAGTATTATATAAATCAAATACTCTTAATCGAGTAAATTTCAAGAGAAAGGACGTGCTTTTCACTCCTTACATTTTCAATTTGACCTTTCTCTTGCCTAGCTGCTATTCCAGTCGTGCTTTGCTTTGTGGAAACTGACATCCAATCAAATTTACAGCTTCAAGCTTAGTTAAAAAAAAAAAAAAGAAAAGTTTTTTAGCTAGTTTTGTTTTGTTGCTAATGCGACTTTAACATAAGGGTTATTAAACATTAGCTACCCAGCTAGCCAGATTCTTGTTTTTAGCAGAATATTTAATAAATATTTACCACAATAAATAATCAAATAAATGTTCTATCTGGAGTGCTCATTTCTGATCACTTATATACACACACATATACATGTTCGAATTTTTTTTTTTTTTTTTTTTTTTGACTTTCACTCAAATAGATTTCTGGCTCTGTACATCTACTTTCAACCGAGTCCGACGCCGACGCCGTAACTACACTTTCTTTTCACTTTTCCCACGCCTGTAATGAGAACCTTCCAATCTAATGAGACCTAACGATTAGCCCAGCACATTTATTTAAAGATCTCCATCCTCTGAGCACGGCGTAAAACACTCGCAATTCGCTAACGTTTTTATAAACACTACATTTGGGCAGTGTTGAGATGGAAAGGACACAGCAGGTTGATTTCCCAGACATACATTAAGACTGAGTACTAGCAGGCTGGGGGTTTTTTTCTTTTCTTTTTTTTCGGTCGATTTAAATCACAGTTGAAGTCTAAGACCGGGCGTTAATTTGCATCTAAGGTGTCGTAGAATAGTAAAATTCAACATACTCCATTCATTAATGTAGCCAAATTAAGCACATAGTTCATTAAGACACGTATTAAACCTAGCGTTGGCTTCATTTAAACATTTAATTAAAAGACTTTTCGCTTAATCTGTGAGGAATACATATAGAATAATTACACACAGTTTACTGTATCCAGAGGAGGAAATAATAATAATAATTATAATAAAAAAAAAACATTAAAATGATCCAAGGGCGAATTTTCTGATTATGAAAACTGCTTCATTTCTTGTAAGACAAACCTGAGTGATGGAAAAATACAAACAGGAATCGATTAAACACCGTACTGAGCACCATTTCTAAGATGTAGCACCAAACTAATCCTTCTGAGAAGGTCTTTGAGATCACGACTGGACTTTTACATGAATTTTTTTGTCTTTTATGCGAACTCTGAGGTGATCGATTTTGGCGTGTAGCAAATCTACGTACGTCATACGTTGGGTGTCACCTTGTTTCACGCTTTACACGATATCTATAGAACAATACGTCACAGGAAAACACACGATTCGATTTTTTTTTTCTTTAAACCCCCCCCCCCCCAAAAAAAAAAAAAAAACGTTTAGGTGGAAATATACAGTTGAGTGCAAAAGTTTGCGCACCCTTACTTCGATATGAAGGAACCGAGACGTTTCATCCGGTCGGTTTTTACAGTCGTTGGAAATCATGACGGGGAAATTCGATTATTTTCCCCATAACAGCATGTCCTAAAGTGTTTTATTCCTCCTAGATCACAGCGACATGCCAACGATTACAATTTCTTTATTTATTCAAGAATGACACGTTGTACTTTCAGCCAGTTATAGTATCATTTTATGTTGTGGAACGGCCACGAATCCAAACGGGTACTTTGTTTTCGGTTATATTACAGCAGCTCTAAAACAGTCGCTCTCTCACCTCTCAGCCTCTCTCTCTCAAAGTTAGTAACACAAAAGAAAAAACAACAACAACAACAACACCGCTTGTCATGTTTCAGAGAAACCACAGAGCGTAAATAAACTCCGCTGTCCTGAAGTTTCCTGTCTCGGAAAACTCCGTTACAGTCACTCTGTGCTAACGCTGGAGACTCCTTCCATGAACGTGAAATAAACAAACACACGTCCTAACACAAATCTTCACCATCTCAACGATTATATGCTTTTCTTTCTTGAATATCGACACATTTTAAATCTGGTTCTCAGTAGTCCTAGATTACGTCAAGCGTCCGCCGTACGTGTTCCTGCGAACGAGCTGTGGTAGAAGATCAATCAACACCTTCTGACCAATCACAACTGAGAATTCCAGAGCACCAGAGTATAAGACTTAATAAGACACTTAGGACTTCTTTGAAGGTCACTCTTTTAACGACTAACATTCCATATAGTCACTGAATAGATCATAGCGGTTACTCGGTAACGTGCTTCGAGACGAATAACTGCACAGTACGATGGGAATTTAGTGGGTGAAACAAAACGCGAAACAAATTAAACATATAAATAAATCAGTAGGGACGCAAACTCTTGAGCACGTGAAAGATTTTCAACGCTAAAACCGGCATTAAAAGAACATGAAACTTTTTAGGGGAAAAGCTGCAAACAGAGGGAGGGGTCTTTTACCGGAAAGCTACGGAGACGCAAACGTTTGCACTCGAATGTAGCTAATAAGAGCTCGGACATCAAAACCTGGCTCTGGACCCTGTAAGAGTGGTTGGTGGGTAATCCTCTTGTAATATTGAGCTTTTAGCTGAGATAGATATATATATATATATATATATATATATATATATATATATATATATATATATACACACAAAATGACTTCATTTTAGTTGTAATAATACTAACTATAATATGTAATATTTAAAATAAAAATAAAAAAAGAAAGAAAGAGAGCAGACCTGGTCTTAGATCAACGGTCAAATTCCTCAGACTGATGTATGACAAGAGCATCAGCATTTCAGTAAAAATCATTCCTAATAAAATAATTAACATGTAAGAAATATAAGTATTTTTCTTTTCCAAAAGAACAAATACAAGACACTTAAATAATCATTTTCAAATGCATATTTAAAAAAAAAATCCGTTTCTGCTCTTAGCAGCAATACAAAAAGAGAGAGAGAGAGAGAGAGAGAGAGAGAGAGAGAGAGAGAGAGATGTTTGGTTCTGAGGAAGAACAAGTGAAAGAACAAGACCCCAAAAAAAATCGAATTATGGATGAAGGAACACAGGAACTGAGTTTAGTTGAACAGACATGTTTGCTTTCTTCTTTTATCTTTTCACACTCCCTGTACAGTGAGAGAGAGAGTGAGTGAGTGAGTGTGTGTGTGTGTGTGTGTGTGTGTGTGTGTGTGTGTGTTCAGAGCTCCCTGAGAAAAGATGAGCGAGGCGAGGCATGGACGCGTCTCCCATCGTTCAGAAAGTCCTCTGTGCGCTAATCTCTTATGGATAAGAAAAAGAAAAAGAGTTGTTATACTGAACAAAGTTGAACCGTGGTTGGGACAGGAAGCGGTGTCAGCGCCGTGTTAATGCGGCGGGGTATCAACAGAAGACGAAAGAGTGCTAAAAGTTACGAATCACAATCTTTATAAACCCATGTACACAAAATTGGCCTCAGAATTATAAATTATTCCTGAAAATTAAAATCACAAAAAAAAAAGAAAAAGAAAAAAAAGAAAGAAAAATATAGGATCCATTTTAAATGAGGTAGTGGCTGGGAGTAGTCGATGTATGAAGCACCCGCAAACACGCTTCAGGTCTCCCGTCGAACAAATCAAATGACTCTACATGTACACCAGACATGTCCTTCATCTTTTCTCAGCGGTTCCTCGTCGTTATATACATAAAACTCCTGAGAAACTCCAGCCGAGGAATGTCTTTTATCCGTCTGTCTGTTTGCACCCGGGTGAAAATGGCCACATTAGCCACACAGAACCGCTAACGCTTAACGATGTAGCGCTTAGCACAGAAGACTGGTTTTATTTACACGACACTTAGCTATTTAGCTTACATAGCAAGCTAGCTAACATGAAGTAAACTACTTTCTTGTGAAATTAAAACCCGCAACAAAGCTCGCTAGCCAGCTTAGCTGAGAATACGCTAACCACTATATTGTGCAATTAAACTGAGTGTTTAGTCTAGTTTGCCAGCAACTACTGTAGATAACGAACGATAGCAAATCTTACACACTGTGAATTAAAATCAACAGCAGAGTTCACTAGCTAAGATTTGGTCACCCCAGTAGGCTATTTTTCTAACAAGACAGCTAACATCAAATAAACTACTTTGTTGTGCTATTTAAACTAGGAGCAATGTAGTAGCACTAGCAAGCTAGCTAACATTAGGCTAACCATCCTAGTGTGAAAATAAATCCCAGTGGAAGGGTATTAGTACAACTAACTGTTATATTACATTTGCAAGAAAGCTAACTCAGATTAAGCTAACTAGTATATTGTGAACTTATAACTAGTAGTAAAGAAAAACAAAACAACCACAACGACAACGGATGTTTTAATACTGCTTTGCTAACAATGTATGAAGGTTTTTAGAATATTTTTTTCGCACATGCTAGCAACAGGTAACCTGTTATATTGCTAACACCAACCGGGTGCAAATACATATTCCTGTTTTCACCCAGGTGCAAATAGAAACTTCTGTATTTGTTTGTATTTGTGTGTGTGTGTGTGTGTGTGTGTGAGTATGAGAGAGAGAGAGAGAGAGAGAGAGAGAGAGAGACAGAGAGAGAGAGACAGACAGGAATGAAAGAAATTGATAGGTTAGACTTAAGCTGAAAGAAAGGTCGGTGAAGGTGTAGCTTCTGGTTTCTCCACCCAGGACCGTGTGTGTGTGTGTGTGTGTGTGTGTGTGTGTGTGTGTGTGTGTGTGTGTGTGTGTGTGTGTGTGTGTGTGTGTGTGTGTTAACCCTGAGAAATCTGTAGTGCGTGGCAGGGTTGTGGACTCTTGCTGTAAGTCTACGGCTGCTTTGTAAGTACTAATCTCTGATCGGTCTATTCAGTTCTTCCGACTACGGCCTAGTCCACACTAACGCAACTGTAAATAATAAAATAAATAAACAAACGGACATTTAAACGGAAAGCTTCGCAGAGTGACGTTTTCAAGCCGTTTACCAGAAGCGTCCCGTCTACAGCGAGACTCGAAAACGACAGAAAACGGCACGCCGGTTCTCATCGTGTCTTTTCGCTCATTTCTCGAAAAGCCACGCTCAATAGTTTCGGCACCAATTCAATTCCATACGTTTTTGTTTGTTAACAACATGAACATACAAAAAACAAGAAAAGAAAAAAAAAACCCACTTTCTTGCACGCCACAGTTTCACAGAGTCCGGCCATCTTGGGACCGCGGTGATGACGCGACGACTACACGTCATCGTTTTCGGATTTATCCGCTTTGGAGAGCGGATTCGAAAACGGTGCTAAAAAGGCGTTTTCCGAATCTGTTTCTTGCTAGTGTGGACTAGACCCGTGTTCTGCTCTGATCTTCAGACACTGATATCTGATTCCATCTTCAGAGTTAAGAAAAGTCCAAATTTACAATATTCATATATACTATTTATAGCACATGTGCATGTATCCATGTGTGCTAAATGAATACATACAATACATGCACACAATAAAATAAAATAAACAAAGGGACCAAAAAAAAAAAAAAAAAAAAAAAGCATACCCATGGTTTCTAGGGCTAAAAAAATATTCTGTATGTACTGTACACACTTATAAAACAATATGTTGCAATAGTGGTATATTGGCATCATGGTTCGTTTCCTCCTCTTCTTTTAATGCTTAGGAGCACAGGTAGCTGTGCGCACCTGAGGTAGAGCGGACGAGGCCGGACCTGGCGAAGGCTGGAGGGGAAGCCGACAGTCCTATCTGAGATAGAGCCTTCGCTGAAGGGCGGAGTCTGTGATCTCCGTTCTCTAGAGCGGGTTGGAGGTGCTCAGGGGATACCCCTTCTTCAGTAGCGCCTCCCAGAGTCAGCTGGGCCAGCCCGTTTTCCAGCGGCCCGTTGTGATTAGCCAGTGCATCCTGAAAGTGGTTGGGGATGCGGTGAGACGCAGGATGGATTTCAGTGTCAGTGATTGAGGATAATGATGGCGGTGGAGCGTCCTCTCTGCACGGGAAGTGTGACACAGGAGACCCCAGAGAGAGATTAGTGTCACTCCGTAGCTCCTGCACCTCCTCCTCTACTGGATCAGACAGCTCCGAGTGTACGATCACGTCAGCCTCCACCCGGTTCGAGCCGAGAGAATGCGGATGCTCGTCATGACTGTTCTGAAACACACAGACACGCACGCATATCGTCGCCGTCATCATCATCATCATCATGATCCTCATACATATCGTTACCTTTCCTTCTTACTTGTGCAAACCTCAAGCCAATCGACACACGAATCTGGAATGATTCCAAACTGACACCCCGCATTAACCGATACTCCCGAAAGCCAACGATCTCCTGTCTCGTCTCGATTTGAAAGACAGCGTCCTCGATTTCTATCAGAACCACATCACAGCGCAGCGTAACGCGCTCCGAGGAAAGCGCTATCCGCCCTCTTTCGCATACATGACCTCACAGACATTTATTCGTTTAGAGGACGGCTTTTATCCAAAGCGACTTACGAATGAGGAAATGCAAGTAGAGCGACATATCAAGCGGAGAACAATACAAGTGGTGCTACCGTACAAGATCTTTAATGGAGTTCTAGAACGCGTAGTGCGCAGAGTCGAGGTGGAAGAGCCAGAGTACGGTTTTTTGGTTTTTTTTAAAGGATAATGCGAGGTTAGCGTTTTAGGGGTTGGTTAGGTGTTCACGGAAGAGGCGGGTCTTTAGCTGTTTTTTGAAGATGGTGGCAGATTCTGGCGTCCGGATTGAGGTTGGAAGTTCATTCCACCACTGAGGAACGGTTCGTGTGAAGGTTGCGGAAAGAGTGACGATGAGTAGGAACTACCAGGTTTCGGCCGTTAACCGAACGCAGGTTGCGTGAGGGAACGTAAACTTCGAGGAGGGTGTTGAGGTAGTGTTCAGGCGTGCCGTTCCAGACAAGGTCTTGTACGTGAGCATCGAGGCCTTGAATTCGATTCGGGCGGGTACAGGAAGCCAGTGGAGGGAGAGGAAGAGGAGTGTGACGTGGGTCCTTGCGTTCTGAATCATCTGAAGGGGTTTGATGGAGCTGCTGGGAGGCCTGAGAGTAGTGCTTTGCAGTAGTCATGTTTTGATATGACAAGAGCCTGGACTAGTAGCTGCGTAGCCTGTTCGGTGAGATAGGGTCTGATTTTCTTGACGTCGTACAGAACCGACAGGACCGACGCCCAGGATTGTGTCGTGTTGCTGTGATTCCAACTTTCCTCCACCTGGCCTCATGATACTAGGATTAATTCTGCCTAACACTGTCTCTACTACTGTTTCTTTGGGGTTTCTTTCTCTCTCTCTCACCAATTACAGCACAACATACGACACACCACAATTTATCACACGGTCTGTTAGCAAAGTTTATCCGGGTATAATTATAAAAGACGAATACGCGCGGCCGTCTAGAACGAGACGGGTCCAAGACGTCTATCCATCGTTCTAACAGTCGAGACCTGAGAAGTTGATGGCCTCGAGACGCATTTTGAGAAAAGATGACCTCATCACAGTTTTAATTCCCCCACTTTCCTGTTGTGCGGGTACGCGGTGTAACGACGGGACTCGAGAGCGAGATGAAGACGTAAATGTCAACTGGAGAATAAATCAGGAGTTATAATAGGTGTAATGAAAAGCTAAATCAAGGTTTAATTTGATTTCTCTCCTTCCTGCTGGGCGCATCCTGGTCCTGTTTAGTCAGAGACGGAGAGACAATGTGTGTGTGTGTGTGTGTGTGTGTGGAACGTGTGTAATTGGTAGGATACGAGCTACAGCACTTCATTCAAACCCCATCCTCCTGTCATACACTGCTTGTTTATATTTAACTGTCACTGTTCATTTAATGTTAATTACGTTCTCACAGGAAGCATGCTCTATCAACATGTCTCCTCTTTCACACACACACACACACACACACACACACACTATCTTGCTATAAGATTACAAATACCATAGAATATCCACGTATGTCCATATATTTTGTTACGCTGTATAAACGCTGTAAGTTGGCACACACTCTCTTTCACCTTGCTCTCCTTAGTGTCCCGAAATCCGTTAATGAGACATGGCGAGTTTTCTGTAGTCGTCTCTCTGTAGGTGCTGATCCGACTGGCCCACTCCCGGCTCACTGAACCGTTCCAGCTCGGCTAGGTGACACAGAAAAGGGGGGGAAAAAATTCCGTACTATGTAATAAAAGAGAGCTGAACCGGCAATTATATTTGCATAATGATCTGATTTCAACTTTCATTTACTAATGATATAAATGCGCTCCAAATCAGAACATCCATCCGTCCGTCCTTCCATTTTCTATACCGCTTATCCTACAGGGTCACGGAGAACCTGGAGCCTGTACCAGGGAGCATCGGGCGTGAGGCTTTAGCATCTCCAAAAAAATAAATAAATAAATAAATCAATAAATAAATTCACTTCCTGCAGTCGAATCACGTTCTCGCTGGAGTTCACTTGGATGCAGAGCATGACCACCTCAGGGTTCCGTTCAAACACACTAAACGCCTCACGTATGAAAGCGCCCTCACAGCAGACAAACTTAAATTCAGCACCCTACATTCCGTAATCCAAGTCAGTTAACGTTTATTTTCTTCAAGCTCTGTACTGATTTTATAACACCTGTATAAGGTTTTAAACAGGAGCACGAACTCACACGCAGACCTCACCTTCAGATCTGCTGGTGCATCATAAGCTCCACCGACACTACCCATGAGGCTTTGCTGCTCATTAGGGTCAGTTAGGGGCGGAACCGGGTCCTGGGCTCCGGGGGGCATTAGGGTCTCCAGTTCATGGCAGTCTGTGCAGTTAGGTACGACGGCGGGTACAGGATGGGCGCTTCTGCGGTACTGGGGGTTCAACAGACTGGGTTCCAGCCCCCCAGGGGTGTCGCTGCGAGATACAAAGAGAGAGACGTTGTGTGAGAGACGGAGCTTCAATTTACAAAAAAAAAAAAAAAAAGTCATCAGAGGGGCAACACGGAGAGCAAAGCCCGTCTGCATTGTTTTAAAAATCCTGTTTTTCTCACGTCCGCATTTTCTCCTAGATTTGTTTGACTTTTTGGATTCGCTTTAAGAGCAGGTGAGGCAGGAAACAGAAGCAGAAGCCAAGTGAAAGGCAAACAGATATCCAAAATTAGCACCGTATCCGCGTTCTATCGCACTCCCGAGAGGTGGGATGTCATCCAAAGCCGTCACGCTTAACGACGCTCCTTCCCGTTCGGCGGCGGAACGGCCGTAATCGACCCCCAACCAAGAGACTAATAAGTGCTCATGGTAACAAAGCTACCGAGGACCTGTTTGGGTAACAAGCCTTGCCGCCGAGCCGTTCTCATGGGCGTCTATGCAAAGTTATGCGAAATCAATTATATTTAAAAAGGTCAGATTCATGCCTATGCAAATGTGTCGTCTCATACATATTCAAAACTGTGGTGGTTTTACATT
The DNA here is from genome assembly GCF_001660625.3 of Ictalurus punctatus. Classification (NCBI taxonomy): domain Eukaryota; kingdom Metazoa; phylum Chordata; class Actinopteri; order Siluriformes; family Ictaluridae; genus Ictalurus; species Ictalurus punctatus. Next base: position 17,026,127 of record NC_030442.2, read on the forward strand.
TTACAATTAAGTGTTTCTGCACCAGAGCTCATAAAACTGTCGCTTTATATTCGGATATTCGTCGCAGATTCACACCTGCTGTAACGCCACGACTCGGTTAAAGACACTGCGACACCCAAAGCGTCGTCTCCTGACACGGCGTCTCTGATCAGTCGGTGGAAATGATCTCAAATGATTTGGATAGCGTGTCATGTCTACGCTGCACTCTTGACCCATAACTACTTCCACCCAGATCTGACCGTGACGTACAGAGAGAGCGATTTACAGACGAACGAGTCGATAAGTACCGGCTTTTTCCGTTGCGGAAGCTGACACACATGCAGACGAGGATGCAGAGGAGACCAAGACACACACCGACGATGATCCCAGTGACAGCATGAATGTCCAACTCTGCAGGAGAGAGAGAAAGGACAAGCCGGAGCGTTTACGGTTTCCACGGGCAACGTGTAGCGCATGTGCTTTTAATATTGACAATCACGGAGAATTCCTAGCCAATTCCAGTCTAATATCAAAGTCCAATTCTCGATTTCCTCATTTATAGAAAATGAAGGAAATACCGGAATGTATTTGTTTATAACCTTCACACCATTTGTTACTTTTCTAAAAACTGTTTGAACTGCGTATGTCTGATTCGAATGCTGACACGCACGCTTTATACTGTCGATTGCTGAGCCGTGATAAAACGTACACCTGAGATTGATTTAAATAGTAAGGACCGTTTGTTTCTCATACGTTATCTTCAAAACCAATTTAATACGAAGAATAATTGCTATTGAACTCAGAGTTTTGGTCTGTAAGCGGTTTGAGTACTAATAAATGTCTCTAGTACACATTCACTCACGAAGCTTTCGAGTTTTATTTAATATATAACAATATATTAATATACATGCAGGTCTGAGTGCAATGCCGTGTGTGTGTGTGTGTGTGTTTGTGTGTGTGTGTGTGTGTGTACATGCTCATACAGTTGAAACTCACCGTATTTCTTCGGGGGTGTGTGTACATCCTTGACGGGAGAGAACGGGCCCACTCCGACCTCCGTGCACGCCCCCATCTTAAAGTAGTACCGTGTCCCGCTCATGAGACCCAGAACCTCTGTGCTAGTGACAGAACCTGTATATAAAAACAATGAAGAAAACAGAGGCATAAAAAAAGAGAGAAAAAAAAATCTCTTTTTTTTTTTTGGTGTTAAAAATGTTCAGTCAGTGAAGCCAGTGTTGCCAGGTGTGCAGTTTTCACACCAAACCTTGCATACATTAGATGAATGATATATTAAAACATGCACTTGCAGCTAATCGAGGTGGTCTCACCTCACCTCGTACGTGGTCCTGGCATTATTTCAGTGCAAACCCCTTTTGACTGCTTTTTTGAGAGACCTGGCAACCCTGGTTAAGTTTTGTAATGGTGTCCTCACCGTCATGGCTCAGGTTGGTCCACAGGTCATCCGGCTGACTGAGGTTGCCGCTGTAGAGCATTCGATAGCTTACGATAATGCCGTTAGGCTCCAGAGGGGGGCGCCAGCTCACCAACACGGAGAATGAGTCTATGGCGCTCAGCTGTAGGTCTGTAGGTGGAGATGAGGGTCCTGCAATAAACACAAATATGCACACACAAAGGCATAGGATATAAAGCAATAAGTGTTAGAAGAGAAATTAGAACAAAACAAGCCCCGCCCACTCAACAGAAGTTGCAACTTACCTCATGGCAAAAACATGTGCAGACTTGAAAACACCCACAACAACGTGCAAGCCAATTTACTACCGGGGTCTACAAAGGAACATGTCTTTCACACAAACAAAATAAGAGTTTTGTTTTGTATGAATTTGCAATTTGGGGTGTTTGTACATAAAAGGCAGAGGGCGGAGTCAATGCAAATCTATTACTTTATTACATGCAGACTAAAAGTCCCTTCAGGACTGATGATTATGTGTGAAGGGCAGGTATTACATTTTACTATATTAACGAATAAATATTGAAGTAAATAAAAGATTCCAAACAACACTCAAAATAACAAATAAAAATAAAAAGAGACATCCAAAATGAATTTAAAAAAAAACAAAACACTTCAAATAACACAACAAAATTTGTCGCCTCTAGAGGCCGCTCTTGTGCTGTATAATTGTGCCGCTCTTGTGCTCTTCTCGGCCGCGCCAGTCAATGGACGCAACTGGGAAAATCTACCGGTGTGGATTTTGGAAAAATATCTTTTTCATGACCTTGTAGGGTTTGTTTAAAATGTAACTGATTTATACGTTTATTAATTTCCGAACTTTATAGTTATACGAACATGTTTAGATCTTGAATCTGCCCCGTGGATAACATTCTGGCAAAATAAGTCATCTGTTTTAAAAGTTTAGCACCTACAGATGAACGGGCGCTTCAGGACGGATGACAAACCAGTTTGTCTGTAAATTGATACAAACAAAGGTCAGGTATTAAATTTGCAGAAGCTCTTTTCAGCTATTTGAAGACGTTTTAGAAACGTGAGAAAGTTGTGACACAAAATATCCAGAAAAATTCTGAATTGGTTTTCGCCAGTACTTAGTATCTTAATATTTTCATGCCATGCTCGCAGATTTTCATTCAGTTGAACAGAAATACACTCCAACCTACACTCCTGTTTACCGTTCATATTATGTTTTGAACAGTTTTCATTGCACTTTTAATTATATACTTGGCACACAATTATGGGTTTATTATGTTTCGGGTTTACTCTTCTGGGAGCCTCTTTAAGAGTTGAACTCAGCACAACAAGGGTTAGAACAATTAGCACATACACACACACAAACACACACACACACACACACACACACTTTGCAGTTTTTTTTAAACGCATGAATTCGGCTGGTGTGACTGACAGGCTGAGAGTCTCATGGCCAATTAAATCCCATTATGTCCCAGTGGGTGTGTTTAGTACTCACTGTCAGCGAGTGTGGACTCTTCCACCGTGCTGCTGAAGGGCCCGCCGGTGCTGATGCCGTTGGACTGGATGGCCAGCTCATAACGGGTGAAGGGTTTAAGTGCACCTAACAGGATCTCCTGAGACGTGCTGGAAAAGCAGAAATCAGTGAGTGTACAGTCATTTATCTCCAGCCTGGAAAACACACAAATGATCATTTGAAAATTCTCACTGAAACAAATTTGCAGTCACATTTCGTCTTACAAAAGACTATTCACGCTAGAATAAAAAAAAAGCATCTTGTTAATGTGAGACTATATTTCATTTCATGATTTGAAAACATCTCGTTATTACGAGAAAGCGCCTCGTTATTACGAGAAAGCGTCTCGCTATTACGAGAAAGCGTCTCGCTATTACGAGAAAGCGTCTCGTTATTACGAGAAAGCGTCTCGCTATTACGAGAAAGCGTGTCGTTATTACGAGAAAGCGTCTCGTTATTACGAGAAAGCGTCTCGCTATTACGAGAAAGCGCCTCGCTATTACGAGAAAAACGCCTCGTTATTACGAGAAACCGCCTCGTTATTACGAGAAAGCGTCTCATTATTACGAGAAAAACGCCTCGTTATTACGAGAAAAGCGCCTCACTATTACGAGAAAGCGTCTCGTTATTACGAGAAAGCGTCTCGTTATTACGAGAAAAACGCCTCGTTATTACGAGAAAAGCGCCTCGTTATTACGAGAAAGCGTCTGGTTATTACGAGAAAAACGCCTCGCTATTACGAGAAAGCGTCTCGTTATTACGAGAAAAACGCCTCGTTATTACGAGAAAAACGCCTCGCTATTATGAGAAAGCGTCTCGTTATTACGAGAAAAACGCCTCGTTATTACGAGAAAAACGCCTCGTTATTACGAGAAAGCGCCTCGTTATTACGAGAAAAGCGCCTCGTTATTACGAGAAAAACGCCTCGTTATTACGAGAAAAACGCCTCGTTATTACGAGAAAAGCGCCTCGCTATTACGAGAAAGCGTCTCGTTATTACGAGAAAGCGCCTCGTTATTACGAGAAAAGCGCCTCGTTATTACGAGAAAAGCACCTCATTATTACGAGAAAGCATCTTGTTATTACGAGAAAAGCGTCTCGTTATTAGAAAACATCTCGTTATTATGAGAAAATACCAAGGTAACTGAAAAAACCAGGTGCTTTTTAAAAATTATGATATATTTTATCTTGTAATAACACACTATTTTCTCATTATAGGTTTTTTTTCTCAAAATAGCAGAATATTTTCTTGTAATGACGAGGTGCTGATGGGGATTTATCTATTGATTGATGGATTGATTGATTCTGTTGGAGGATTGTATGGGGACCGAGGTAGGCATGTCAATCACACACTGTGGGTGGGACTTCGTGAGGGACTTTTGGATGAAGATGTGTGATTCAGGAATACGTACCTCACTGTTCGCGTGACATAAAATAAAATACAGTCATTCTTACGTAGAACTGAGATTTCTTTTGTAATCACTGAAGTTAAGCTGAAGTTTAACTCTAGTGATAGTAGTCCATTAGCAGCTATTTTGTGGCATCTCAAATCTCAAATATATATATATGTGTGTGTGTGTGTGTGTGTGTGTGTGTGTGTAAAATGTACTGTATATCCCACCTGGTGTAGTAGGAGACGAGTGAGGCGTTGCGGTTGCCAGCGGGGCTGCAGCGTATCGTGTAGTTAATGATGCGTACGTTACTGAACGGCGGTTTCTCCCACCGCAGCCAGATGGACGTGGAGCTGTTAGCCTGAGCTTTAACGATGCTGGGGGGCAGTGGGGGAGGGTGGTCCAGGGGTCGAACTGCAAAAAAAAACAAACAATACTAACACAATAACTACATGTCTTTAATCCTAATCTTAATCACAATCCTAACCTGACCATTAACAGTAATATCAACTAAATATGCCATATATTAGAGATGTAGCGCGATGCCACTATCCGTCTCTGTATCTGTATTAGTATTTGAGCTGGATGTGGATATGGTCTAGGCGGCAAGGAGTCGTTAAAAATATGGTTCAGACCCAAAATCCACCTCCGAGTGACACTTCCGGCTACATGCAAGTCTTGCCATAGTAACCAAGTTTAATGTTTAAAACTATATCGCTAATTCAAATTCATTTTAAATAAAATATATGCGCACTAATACGCGCACACACACACCTCGATCAGTGAATTTCTCGGTCCGGCCCTTCCATATGGCAGGATAGCCTTCAGCCTGCTTATTACACGCCCACACTTTCACTTCATACAGGCGGTCAGGAGCTAAAAGGCACACACAGACAGACACACACACACACACACACACATACAATGTAATAAGTTCTGCAAAGACAAATGGCCTGTCATATGAAAGTAGGGTGAATTCCGTCTCACCGAGGCCCGTGATTTCGTAATGCTTTACTCGCTTGCGTAGCCTGATGTGTGAAGCGTCAGCCGGAGGACTCTCCTGATTGGCCGCCTCGTCGCCATCCGCTTCCCGATAGGCCAGTTTATAGCTGGTGATCTGCGTGTGATTGGGCGGCGGCTGCCATGTGACGTGGAGGGAATGCATCTTAGCTGTCACTCTGAGCTCAGTGGGAGGAAAGAGCACTAGAAGACAGACAGAGTGCGAGCGCATACATAATTATAATAATAATAATAATAATAATAATGGTCCAGATCATAAACTTAAACCATGTATATTGACATTGCTCCTACATTTGAAAAAAACATTTTCATGAGCTTCTTTTTTCCTATTGCATTTGTGTCAACAGTGCACAAACAGACCCCGACAAGTAACGTTCTTCTACTGTAAACGTGGGGAAACCCTCTAACTCAAAAAATCCTTCCAAAATTATTGGCCCCCTTCATAAAAACAACAGAAACAAACAACGCGTGGAATGAGTGATATTTTGAGCTTAAACATATACGTTATAACATTGTATTGCTTTATTTTAACTCGATATTTTAAATAAAAAAAATGTCTTTTTTAAGTAGGGTTAAAACTGGGTTAAGACGTTTTGCTTGCCTCCATGCTGATGGAAGACAAAAGGATTTGACATGTGCGCAACTTCACATTTATACCCCAAGGGAAGAGGAAATGGCAAATGTGGCGTTTCTGAACCTTTTTTTTTTTTTTACGATGATGTCAATTCGTTTGCGTTATTTTAAATGTTATTAGGAGGTGTAAATACTTTTACTAGATTTTTGAGAGAAAAAACAACAGTGGGGTTTTAATGAGATTGATTTTTAGTTTTTGAGGTAAATCATGTGTGCGTGTGTGCGTGTGTGTGTGTGTGCTCACCCTGAGTAAGGTTGGATGTTTGGGGAAAGGTCCACTCTGGAGGCTCACCAAAACCTACACCTGCACGTGCAGCCATCTGTAACTGGTGTGTACGATTGGGCTTCAGATCTCTCAGGGCCACCTGGGTCTCGTTACCATCCAGCTCCACTGAGAACACCTCTTCTGCTGCCACACACATCAGAAACCCTCCTTATTATGACATATTATAAGATATGATTCATACAACTACGAATAAAAAAAATGTATAGTGAGGTTAGTGTCACTGCGATTAACAGGGCAGATATGACACTATGCCCCTCCCACCCACAAATCACATCACATACAATCGCGAAATATCTGGTCCCTCTGCGACTCACCGTCCTCCACCGTCTCCACAGTGATGGACTGAGATGGACGGCTGGCCCCCATGGGCGAATAAGCCACCATGTAGAAGGTGTAGGCCGTGTGAGGTTGCAGCTCCTTCACGTGGAACTCCGTCGTGTCGTTGTTCACTGCAAACTGATACTCCATGTTATCGAACCCTGCTGGAAAACAGAGGAGTTTTTATATCAGCAACGTAACCTGTAAAATGTCCGTATGCGTTATTTTAATATTAAGGTGAATGAGACGATACCGAACTGATGCCAAATCTTTCTGACAGCTTCCATTTTATATCTTCTGACGCTTTCTCACTGAAGGTCCGGTTCGCAGTTGAAGCTAATAGTAAGTACAGCGTAATGGTAGTCATGTAGACTTACTAATCTTATTCGTTGTTGAACAGACCTCGGAAATCTTTCCTCAGTTGCTTGTGACGTTTGTTTGTTTGTCCGTCCGTCCCGTTTGTTTATTTTATTTTGTACCCTTAAATTTGTATAAAAATGCTGCATAACACAGCACCCTCACTGGGACCGTGTCCTACCTGTGGCGCGCTGGTAGTGGATGGAGAATCCGATGACCTGCTCGCGGTTGTGCTCTGGAGGATCCCAGGTGAGCAGGACGGAGGTGCTGGAGTGAGGCGTGGCCTGGAGGTGAAGTGGAGGACTGGGAAGCCCCGCCCTCACAATGACGGACAGTTTGGCGGTGGCGCAGGCGGTGCCCAGGACGTTGGAGGCGAGGCATTGGTAATATCCGGCGTCGTCCGGCCGCAGCTGGTTGATGAGGAGAACACCGGGGCTCTGAGTCTTCACCCGCGCGGTCCAGTGCAGACGCTCGCCGTCCTTCAGCCAGAGCAGAGACGCAGCCGGAGAACCCGAACTGTTACACACGAACCTCGCCGTGTTCCCCCGAGACAGCGAGACCGACTCAGGAGGTTTCACAATCACCGGAGGGGCTGAGGGAAAGAACATAAGGATAACCAGTTAAATACAGCAAAACAAAAGTGTAGAGACAAACACAAAAAGAAAAAAGAAAGAAAGAAAGAAAGAAAGAAAGAAAGAAAGAAAGAAAGAAAGAATAGAAAAAGTTTGATGGACGTATTAAAAAAAAGAAAACCAAAGATAAAAAAAACAAAGATGAATATAAGGAAACAATGGATGGATGAATGGATTGATGGATGGAAAAAAGATCAACATGAACACAGGACTAATGGAAAGTAAGTGGATGGTAAAATAAAAATGAAAAGACAGAAAAAGAAAGAAAGAAAGAAAGAAGGAAAGAAAGAAAAGAAATGGATGTTTGATGGATGTATTGAAAAAGGTTTAAAGCCACATAGTAAGAAAACCAAAGCAAAGATAAAAGAACAGAGATGAATACAAATACAACAAAATAGATGGATGGATGGATGGATGAATAGATGAATGGATGGATGTGTGGATGGATGGATGAATGTGTGGATGGATGGATGAATGTGTGGATGGATGGATGGATGAATGTGTGGATGGATGAATGTGTGGATGGATGGATGAATGTATGGATGGATGGATGTGTGGATGGATGAATGTGTGGATGGATGGATGAATGTATGGATGGATGGATGTGTGGATGGATGAATGTGTGGATGGATGAATGTGTGGATGGATGGATGGATGAATGTGTGGATGGATGAATGTGTGGATGGATGGATGAATGTATGGATGGATGGATGTGTGGATGGATGAATGTGTGGATGGATGGATGAATGTATGGATGGATGGATGTGTGGATGGATGAATGTGTGGATGGATGAATGTGTGGATGGATGGATGGATGAATGTGTGGATGGATGGATGAATGTGTGGATGGATGAATGTGTGGATGGATGGATGGATGAATGTGTGGATGGATGGATGAATGTGTGGATGGATGAATGTGTGGATGGATGAATGTGTGGATGGATGAATGTATGGATGGATGGATGGATGAATGAATGTGTGGATGGATGGATGGATGAATGTGTGGATGGATGAATGTGTGGATGGATGGATGAATGTGTGGATGGATGAATGTGTGGATGGATGGATGGATGAATGTGTGGATGGATGGATGAATGTGTGGATGGATGGATGGATGAATGTGTGGATGGATGAATGTGTGGATGGATGGATGAATGTATGGATGGACGGATGGATGGATGTGTAGATGGATGGATGGATGGATGGATGTGTAGATGGATGGATGTCTGGATGAATGTGTGGATGGCTGGATGGAGGTGTAGATGGATGGATGGATGCGTAGATGGATGGATCGATGGATAGAAAAAAGATCACCACGAACAAAGGAGTAAATGGAAAGGATGGCAGTGGAAAGAAATGATTCGAATCCAGCAAGAAAGAACAAAAATGAAAGAAAAGTTAAAAGAAGAAAAATGGGATGGAACAGAAAAATCAATGGATGGATGAAAAGAAACAAAGAAACAAAAATGAACAAAGAAGGAGAAATGTTAAGTGAAGAAAGCAAGAAAAGTCAGTTGTATAGAAAAAAAAAAACGATGGATATGTGAAAGGAAGAAAGAAATGTAGGAGAGAGAAATTTAGCGAGAGAGAGATGGAGAGAATGAAACGTAATGTAATTATATATACGGTATAATTATAATAAAAAACATGTATTATTATAGATATTATTGGGGTCAGTGATTCAGTTGGTTCTACAGAGTCGGTGTTACCCAGCACACGGATCTCAGCGGAGGCCGAGACGAACTCTCGCGTTTTAGGCTTGTTGGCGCGACACACATACGCTCCGGCATGGTGACTGAGTGTGTGAGGTATTATCAGGTTGGTGGCGAGGACCAGCACATCTGCAGCAATGGGTTTCCCATCTGTAACACATAGAGGAGCTTATTACAAGATGAATAGAGAAAGATTACAGCAACACACACACACACACTCACACACACTCACACACACTCACACACACACACACACACACACTTACACACTTACACACTCACACACACATACTCACATACTCACACACACATACACTCACACACACGCACTCACATACTCACACACACATACTCTCACACACACACACACACACTTACACACTCACACACACATACTCACATACTCACACACACACACATACTCACACACACACACAAACACACACACACACACACACACACACTTACACACACACACACACACACTCACACACACACACACACACTCACACACACATACTCACATACTCACACATACACACATACTCACACACACACACACACACACACACACTTACACACTCACACACACACACACATACTCACACACACTCACACATACACACACAAACACACACACACACACACACTTACACACACACACACACATACTCACACACACTCACACACACATACTCACACACACACACACACACACACTCACACACACACACACACACGCACTCACATATACTCACACACACTCACACATACACACACAAACACACTTACACACACACACACTCACACTCAAACACACACACACACACACACACACTCACACACAGACTCACAGTGGTATTAAAAGACTTTATATCATCTTAGTATTTGTTGACTAAAATAAGACCCCCCCCCCCCCCCCCCCAACGAGTTCAATCTCGCTGCTCCGCTGTTCAGTGGGACACTTCGTTGTCGGCGTATATAAACTTTACTGTCCAAATTTTCACCCTTCTTCTCTTTCGACTTTTCAGATGAAATTTTTGCCTACTTTAACTTGCTATAGATTGATTTTATATCGCGTTACCCTACCGAAAAAAAACTACAGAAACCATCATAGAAATTCTAATGGTTTCCACTACAAATACCATTACAAACCATCAGCTCTTAACCATTAAAACCATCACTAAATGGTTTCCATGATATAATATTAAGAGGTATTACGGACTTTGGTCCTTCATGGTATCCACTAGACATAACATGCCACCAATAGAAGGCAACAAATTACCAGTAGAGACCCACAGGAACCATTACAGTTTCCATTAAAACCAATTCCCATTATGACCATTAAAACGGTTACAAAATCGATGAGGATTTCTTTTAGGGGTTTTTTTTTTTTCAGCAGGGTAATGAACTCAACACTTTCTCTGTTCACTATGAGAGAAAGCAAGGGTAAGGGGCGGGGCTTACGAGTGGCGTCAGTCCATGTCACGGAGATCAAAACTCTTGCGGAAACCGTTCCAGAGTCACACGCTGCTCATCTCCAGTGTTACTGGGAGAAAAAGACCGCTCTTTAGACGGATTTTTGCCCGACGATGATGCAAAATGTGTAAAAATTTGTCAGGTCTGGTAATTTTGGATATTGTGGCGGTGTTATATCGTGTAGGGGCGATAATAACGTTATGACGCACGAGCCTAATTCAGCAGGCACCATTTTGCCTCGCTAATTATAAATTAAACAAATTTTATTTAACCACAACACATATTAAGTAGGGCTGTAGGATGATTTGTTGTTGCATCACTTAATTACTTTCCTTTTACTTTCTTACTAAAAGAAAACAAAATGAGTAGCCTAAATTATTGAAAGATTAGACGGGGAGAATCAGACCATCGCATCCTCAGAAATAAAAGCTAACAAACTGTACTCTTCCTTGCTGCTTTGTTTTCATGAATCTAGTGAATATAAAACTATTTATACATTTGTACACTCTGACAATAAACTAAACGCTAAAAAAAAAAAAAAAGTTAAATATACACATCGAAGGTGCAAAATATATTTCCCTTGATGGTACGACAGCGGCACCAATTAAAAGTACGGTATTGTTATTTGTAAGCGTGCGTAATAAAAGAAAGGGAATTAAAGGTGGGATTCTCTTTCCGGAGAGAATTTTCCTCCTATTATAGCGTCGTCTTGTGCACGGAAAACTGCCCGAGTCTGATGCGTACTATTAATCAGCAGGAGGCAGTAGAGAACAACAGAGACCACATGGTGCTGCTGTAATTAATTCTATAGGGACGGACTGACCAGCAGCATCTGCCATGTTTTCCAGCAGACAAAGGAAACTGCATATAAAAAAAAAGAAAGAAAGAAAGAAAAAAAAAAGACTAGACACGGTCGTGTTTGCCAGAACGCCTTCAGCTGCACAGCATTTATCATGCAAATGTCAGCGGGACAAAATCTCTGATCAGACGCACGAGAAGAATTTGATTGCGGCGCAGTGAGAACAATGGCTCGACGTCTGGAGGTCCGCTAGATTGTCAAGCGAGGGAAAAAAAAGAAGAAGAAAAAAAAAAACGAGCCCGCTCCTCGTGCTTTGGAGGATTTCTCATATACTGTATAACAGTGACGCTGTGATTGGTCCGGCTTCCTGAGCAGATACTGGCGCATAAAATGTGCAGAAATCTGTCGCATCATTTCAGTCACAAATCACTTTAAGGGTCGCGCTCAGATTCTGGAAAAGGCGCCTGTAGAGTGATCGAGAGATAGAATCGAATATAAGAATATACCACGTACGTATCGTGCACCGTTCAATCTGTACGCGTAAACGAAGACAGCGCTGGCGTCATATTGACGTAATATTTACATTTCTACCCATCATGCCACTGTAACGCTTTCATTTCCCCATGAGGGATTCATAAAAATGGATCTTAACTGAGCTTATATTATCTATAACATGAGGATGTTCTTCAAAAGTACACACACACACACACACACACACACACACTATATAATATAGCCTACCTCTCTATGGTCAAAAGATAGACGATAAAAATGACTGACAAAACATCAAGTAAAGATAAAAACGACTGGAAAACTTTTAAACGCAGGAATTTCGTGGCGTTCGATGTTTTGTGATCGTTACAGCAAAAAAAAAAAAAAAAAAAAACGCTTGATTCTGCTGCGGCGTTTTTTAAAATTTGTGTACGAACTTGCAAAGTTTTTTGCGTTGGTTTGTTACTTGAATTGCCGAAATCGCAACTGCACGAAATTGTTTGTTGATCAATGAGACCTTTCATCCGCACTCACGTTCCATGACGTCACGCGACGCGTCCCGGCCCGGACCTGCGCCGAATCCGTGGTGATTTCGAAAAGGAATGCGAGCTCCTCCGAATATTGCGGCGTTGTGTGTTCATTTCTGCGATCGCAAAATGGCTAAATCCTGGAGGGACTGTTTTATGCAGAGTTGAAAGAAAAACATAACTTAAAGATTATGATTTCTTAAGATCTTATCCAGTCATACACAACCTCTCATTGGATGTGTATCGAGATATTATAATAAAGTTCTATAATAGAGCTTCGAAGAAAGTAGCAGGGATTGTAAGATATAAATCGCTATCAATTTTGCACTAATAAGCACGCTGTTTAATTTGCGTTTAAGAAGTTAGCATGAGAAACTACTGCTGTTTTTCATCGGGAACGTAGAAAAGGCTAGACAGACCACGCCCACAAGTGATAACAGTAGCATGTGTTACACGCCCACAAGTGTATTGTGATCTACTGTTACACTGTTTGGTTAAATATAAGCTTTATATTTTATTAGCAAAACAAATGCTACCAACGTGTCTCCAGTCCAGTTCACCACACTGTTTTCCTTAAAAAAAGGGGGCGGAGTCTTGAATTTTTCATGCTGTGTAACTCAGTTCATGCTAGGCTTTAGTAAGAAGCACTAGCGTGTGTGTGTGTGTGTGTGTGAGATCTTACCTCGTCGACTCCAGGACACGAAAGGTTTGGGTTGGCCGTGAGCCATACACTCCAGCACCGCTGGCCGTCCCAAAACCACCGTCAAGTCTCGCGGAGGAGCTACAATCATCACCTCGCCCTCCTCTGAAGGACCTGATACACACACACACACACACACACACACACACACACACACACACAGCATGGGCTAGTGTTCTCTTTTTACAGGTGTGTGTGTATACACACAAGCTCACAAGACGGCAGTAGCGTGTGAGAGCTTGACAACCAGACAAAGCATTCAGCCAAAGGGAAAGTGACTCAGGGTCAAACAGGCATCCTGTCAACACACAGCTGTCTGAAACACTCTCCAAAGATGCGAGAGAGAAAGACCGCGCGAGCGAGCGAGCGAGCGACCGAGAGTCTGAGAAAGAGTAAAACAAAGAAAACATAAAGCGTGTAAGTGGGTCAGTCTGCTCGCTTTGAGTCTAGAGTCTAGCTGAATCTTCGACAAGGAAAAAAAAAAATCTATTCCTTTACTTCTAAATACCAGACACTCTCAAGGCACGGCTGTATGATTCCGTGAAACACTTCTGAAAATAAGCACTTCTGAAATGAACAGCCGCCATTATGGTAAAGTACCTCAATTTTCAAATACAGAGCTCCATAGAAAACTCGATGGATATACGACCGCGACGTTTTTATTTTTTATTTTTATAGAAACCAAGACCGAGCGGGAGAAATACGCGCACTGATGATCTGACATTCCAGACTTTAACATGCAGTGAAAAAAAGCATGCCGTGTGTAACATGAGATCATAACCAAGAGCCTTTAAAGGAAGGAAGAAAACACTCCGTGTCGTGATGTTACAGGAAAATGATCAACAACGGGGTGGTGTGATGAAGCCGAGTGAGTTACTCACACCGACCCAAAAGATGTCCTTTTACCTAACCCTCTATCGTGTTTTATTCCTCTTACGCCACAGCACTTTGCCCCGGAGCACGATTTTTATTCGTTAAAAACTTTTTTTCTTTTTACAATTTTTTTTTTTTTATCCGTTTATAGTTTCGTTTAACGGTGTGGAACGTTTGCAAAACAACATCTCTTACTTTATAGCAGCTATATATATATATATATATATATATATACACACAAAAATAAAAGTCGTTCCCTCACCAGCCTTGTCTTTCTATCTCTTAAACTGACCAAGACAAAATAAATAAATAAATACGTACATAGATAAAAACGCAGCTTCCCGTGTTAATGAGAAACTGCGACATAAACAACGTAAACGTTCAATAAAACGTCACCGTATCGAACCTGTTTTATAATCCGTTTATTATTAGTCCTAAATTACACGGCCGTCGGCTGTATGAACGAGCTGTTGCTATAGAAACGGTAACGAATTCGAACGAATGCATTAATATTAATGTAAACCTGTGATTTGCAGTTGCGCTACTGTCAGAGATGCTGTAACTCAACACCTTCTGACCAATCAGGTTACAGCATCCAACAGCGCTGTGGTACGACAAGCTGTGGTATGTGTGTGTGTGTGTGTGTGTGTGAGGCAAGTGATAATCATTTTTATTTAAACAGTGCCTGAGCCACTACACAGCCAGAGCCATTTTATTACCACACACAATGTGCTGTGATTTTATTAGAATTCAGAGACACACACACACACACACACACACATAAAGGCCCGGAATACGGAGATTAATTTGCGTGCGCAATCTGATAAACTGTGTGCGCAGTTAGCGAGCGTGTGTATCACATTACACATGGAAATCAGGCGAGGAAATGATATTTAAATGTGATTTAGTGTGTGTTTTGAGTGGAGGTGTGACAACATCCGAACCAACACGCCTGTAGATATAGTAGCTGTATTCTCGTGCAATATAAATGAATTGCTAACTATCTCCTGATTAAAAAAAAATAAAAATCCTTTTTTATATGCTTGACGTTATAAGGAGGAAGGGTAGGGGGACGAGTGCCATTTGATTTGATTAAACGTTTTTCCTCCCATTTTAGCTTGGTTAGTCGCCTAAAAGCTTACTGTACTTTTGCACTAAAATCGACTGGTATTTGTAGATATTCATGATCCCCTCCACCTTGATAAAAGCCCGAGTTCTGGCTGAAGAAAAGCAGCTCTAAAGCATGATGCTGCCACCACCGTGCTTCACCGTGGGTGTGATGTTCTTTTTATACCTTTAGGAACTGGTCTCATCAGACTATAACACATTTTGCCACACGGTTTGTGGTGATTCAGTTGAGCTTGGATGTTTTTCGTGAGAAAGTGCTTCCGTCTAGACGCCCTACCCCAAAGCCCAGACATGTGAAGAGTACGACAGATTGCTGTAGAGAGTAATCAGTACTCGTCAGATATTCCTGCAGCTCCTTTAATATTGTCGTTGGTCTCTTGGCAGCCTCCCGGGTACGTTTTTATCTTGACCTTTTGTACATTTTGGAGGGACGTCCTGTTCTGATTGCTTCACATTGAGCTTGGAAAATGTTCTGACACGATTTATCTTGGTCTAGTTATTTTTTAAAAATTTTTTTACTTTACATATACCATATGCCATGTTTACCAGGGGTGTGTAAACTTTTTATCCACTGTATGCTTGCTCACTATGAAGTCAAACTACAGGTATATAAATAAAACTTCCACTGTGTTCCACTGTTCCACGGAACACTGTGGATGAGGCAGGAATACACTCTAAATTAAACACCGGTCCATCTCTGGGCACCGTGCACACACACTCACACGTACACACTCATTCACACGTACAGGTAGTTTAGAGTCAACATTTGTTTTATCGGTGTGTTTATGGGAGGTGGGAGGAAACCGGAGGACATGGATGACACCTACACAGAAACGCAGAGAACATGAGAAGCTTAATTTGTAATTGTAATGGGGTTATAACATGTAATAATGTATATAAAAGTAAGAAGTGTGGTACATTTACAGGATAAAGGAACATGCTACTGTGTTCAGATACGTGAATGTGTGTGTTACTGTGGAACATTCAACCTCTTACCACTTAACACTTTGTTTGTGCTTTTGTTTTGCTTTCTATGCACAATGTCTGAGAGTGATAGGCGTGGGCAGCTGTGGATCAGGTGGTAGAGCGGGTCGTCCACTAACCGTAGGTTTGGCGGTTCGATTCCCGGCCCACGTGACTCCACACACCGAAGTGTCCTTGGGCAAGACACTGAACCCCGAGTTCCTCCTGATGGCAAGTTAACACCTTGCACGGCAGCTCTGCTACCATTGGTGTGTGTGTGAATGAGTGTGAAACACTCTTCCATTCATGGAACCAGGAATCAATTTTTCAGTGAGCACCACAGTAGAGGTACTCAAAATAAACCAAACGGGAAAAAGGCGTCACAAAACTTCTTTTTAAAGCAACCTGCCATCCAATACACTGTATCTGCATCCTATTTACTCTCTCGCTCTCTCTCTCTCTCTCTCTCTCTCTCTCTCTCACACACACACACACACACTCAAAACCCATTTATAACATGGCAAAGAAAAGTAAAGGCATGCGATGATTTTCTCTAAAGGCGACAGAAATAGAGAGCATGAGACAAAATTTCCGAGCTAGACTCAAGGACATACAGGTAATAATTACAGAATCCTTCACACTGTTATCTCTCCGTCTCTTTCACCGCGCTCTGCTTTTCTAATTCCAAAAAAAGTTCACAAAGACTTCCAAAAGAGAAAAAAAACACTGGCATAACAATTTTACATTTATTTCCCTCCTTGTATATTTCCTTATCATACACGTCATCGAGGATAGTAATTCTGACAGTCATGACACGAATTAAATAGGGGTGATGATTATTTCATTATAACTCGACTTCCCAAAGTGTTTTTCATCTTATACCACGGCGATTTTTTTCATGATTCCTTTAATAAAAGAATGACATCATTCGTTTTTCTTTTTTTTTTAAAATTCATTATAGGAATATTTAACGTTGAGGAACGTTCATTTACAGTATAATAGAAGCTACAAAAGTCACGTGTTTCTCTCTTTTAAAGTTATAATGCACCTCGTCATGTTCGCAAAACAAACTGAAGACTTTCTCTTCTCGGGTCAGAGAGTTCGAAAGATACAGCTTCACCTCTCGCTGACACGGGAGACTCCGTAAAAATGATCTTTTTTAAAAAAATTCGTTTTCTCACTGTATTCGTCACTATAGAAACGATGACGTACTAGAACGAGCGCATTGATATGAGCCTTTGCATGAACTGCCATCGCTAATGCATTAAAGATCATCTCAGCATATAACAGGCTCAGAGTGCTGGTGCTTACTGTGTTTATACACTCATATCACATTTATAATAATAATAATAATAATACGCTATGAGAGGGGCAATGACGCAATCCTGCTCATGTACAGACGCACTCGTTCACGTTGAGAGGTCTGAAAGCAGCGATTAGACCACTCGTATTCTTTTCCCTCTGAAAGCAGATCAGGTTGATGAGTGAAGCTTATTAGAGTCGCTTCAACAAGAAACCGCTTGAAAACAGGCTCTGTATGCATGAAGGACTCCGAAACAGGAGATGAGCTTGATAATAGTGGGGCTTTGTGCTAGTCATACTTAAGTGTGTGTGTGTGTGTGTGTGTGTGTGTGTGTGAGAGTGAGTTGGTACCTACCTGATGGAACAGTTAGTGAAGCGTCTTGGCTGTAGAGCTTGTGAGCGGAGTTAGATGCTACACAGCGGTACAGACCTCCATCGTCTGCTGTGACGTCCAAAATCTGCAGGATGCCGTTTGGAAGCGTTACAAACCTGTTACAGAGAAATGAGAGCGAGGGAGAAAAACAGAGCGTGTTTAAAATGTGTGTTTCTTAATATCAGGACTAGTCTTGATTGATGTAGTATATAATCCCATCCAAAATACAATATAAATAGTTCATTCATTCGTTCGTCCGTCTTCAGTAAGCGTTTCATCCTGCTCAGGGTCGTAATGGATCTGTAGGCTATCCCACCCTGGATGGGAGTCCAATCCATCGTTCTTCACACCTAGGGGCTCATTTAATGTAGTCATGTAGCATGTAGGAGGAAACCAGAGAACCCGGAGGAACCTCAAACAGACATGGGGAGATATTTGGAAGGTAGGAGGAAACCAGAGAACCCGGAGGAACCTCAAACAGACATGGGGAGATATTTGGAAGATGGGAGGTCTGGATCAAACCAGACTCTGAATTTGTATGGTGATAACACTAACTGCTAAACCACTGTGCCGCCCAACGTGGTTAATAAGTCTTCGTCAATTCTGTATAAGGGATCTCCCCAAAATTGGAAGCTGTTAAACTCTGAGCTCTCGGCAGCTGGATGTTCACGTGATGCTACAAGCTGCTGAATGTCAGTCACTGAGCTGGTTAAGGATTTTTTTTACGAGGAAGGTGGAATCCGGAGATGTTAACTGGAGGTTCTGAGTATCTCTGTGTGCTGCGTACATCCACGTGTCCTGCTGGTTCTTCCATCCAGTGAGCAGCTCCACAGTTCTCCAACTCCAGCTGGTAGAGTAGGTCTTCTGCTGTTGTTGCTTGTCCACCTCAAGGTTCAGTGTATTGTGCCGAGATGCTTTTCTGCTCACCACAGTTGTAAAGAGTTATTATTTGAGTTACTGTATCCTTCCTGGCAGCTGGAATCAACCTGGCAAGGTATTTCCACCCACAGAGCTGTCACTCACTCAATGTTTTTTTGTTTTTCGCACCATTCAGGGTAAATTCTCAATCATTTGTGTGTGAAAATCCCAGGAGAGCAGCGGTTTCTGAATCACTCAAACCAGCCCATCAGGTACCAACAACCACGCCACGGTTAAAGTCACAGAGATCAGACTTTTCCATCATTCAGATGTGTGATGTGAACATTAATCGAAGCTTGTGATCTGTATCTGCATGGGTTTATGCGTAGTGCTGCTGCTGCTGCCACATGATTGGCTGGTTAGATCACTGCATAAAAGTGCACAGATTTAAAGCTACCTATTAAAACTGACAGTGTAAGTGAGTGTATATAACTCATATATTATTTATATATACATTTATTGGAAAATGTATTTTTTGTAATATGTACCATAAACAATTTCTCTCGTTTCCTTTTCATTTTTCTATTCATGCATGATTTAAATGTGCTCTATGTTATAAGGGAGCTCAAGAAACTAGACGTACACCCACGGCAAGCTATTTTCTTCAGTCCTTCCCTCGTGTGTTCAAAATGTGTTTCTGTCTTCTAATATGTTGTAGGTGTGAGAACAGTTTGGCTCACTGTATGTAATAGCAAATAAACACACAGAACATCAACATGGAGGAATGTCCTGATCGATTTATTCTTATTATTATTACTTTTTCTTAGTAATTTCTCAACACATCTGAGGAAAATGTTGATATTCCAGATAAATTTATTGTGTTTTCAGTGTCATTCTGCCTTTACATTGTTTGTATATTTTTAAAAAAATTGCTGTGGGGTAGCTAGCGAAATTCTCAGCGTATTACCAAATTACATGTACCATTACAATGGCTGACGCTAAGAATATTTACACTATCGTTTTAGCCATACGTAGTATTTTTTTTAGTAATCTGTCAACACATCTGAGGAAAAAGTTGATATTTCACACAGTTTTATAATGTTTCTGTCTGTTTTTGCTAGGGTTGGACTGATTAAATAATGAATTCTTTGAATCAAGATAGCATACATTTTAACAAATACATATATGAGGTGAAAATCAAAGCAAAAAGGATTTAACCACTGAAGGATAAGTGATCCTCTTAGCTTATTCTAATCATTTCCAATCTTATATTTACCCTTCTGGCGGCGGCTGACGCCAAAAGTCATTAAATAGTCATTTTGTTTATACAGAGTCTTTTTTTTCCGTAATCTGCCGACACGTCTGAGGGAAACGTTGACGTTCCAGACAAATTTACTGTGTTTTCAGGGACATTCTGCCTTTACATCGTTTGTTTAAAAGACAGTTCTGTGTTAGCTAGCTAAAACCTTAGTCATTAGCTAGTTTATGCTTGGTGTTTTTCAGTTTCTCAGTTGCCTAGCAACAGTGCACACACAGTTTAATCCACTTGAGCAAAAGGCTCAAAGCAATCCTTTTAGCTTTTTCTTATAACTTCCCATATTACACTTATCCTAGTCGAGTCATTAAAGTGTCGTTTTAGTCATACTGTGTTTTTCTTTTTTTTTGTCATTTGTCAACACATCTGAGGAAAATGTTGACGTTCCAGACAAATGTATTTAATTTTCACTGTCGTTGTAAATTGACTTTCCTTGTATAAAAGAACTGCTGTGTCTTAGCTAGCTAAATCGTTACCCTTAATCGTTTGCTAATTTATCTTTGGTGTTTCTTGGTTTCTCAGTTGCTCGGCAACAGCTTTACTTTAAGCAGATATGATCATAAATAAGTAAATAAATAAATAAACATGCAATATTAGGCTGTGCTTTAACTTTTTCATACACTTATACCGTCGAGTACATAATTACAACAGTGAAATGAGGCTGAAGGAGGAATAGCGCAAACAAACTCCAGGTGGAAAAAGGTGACTGAAACGTGAAAATTTGAATCTAGGTCAGTGCCGGTTGTGCGTCAGAGCTTTACAGACTCGAACAGACCCTTCTGCTCGTCAATAATCATCTCCCTCCTCCTGTCTTCCCCCGCATGGCATCGTGGCTGCTGTGGAGGAGAGCTCATGTTGCAAAAGGCATTGGCTGATCCACCACAAACCCTCCAGAGACCTCCATTTTCACTCCCCCACTCCAAAACTGTATTATAGACTATTAATCCAGCAGACAGATTGCCGTCTGTGGGAAATACACAGCTTGAGAGGCTGCAGTATCTATGTGTGTGTGTGTGTGTGTGAGTGTTTGTGTGTGAGAGAGAGAGAATGGACTGAATGAATTATTAGTTCAGTGGTAGAGAATTCATCCAGCAGGGGTTGAGTCAGGACAACACAACATCAGAGCAAAGAGCTCAGCGGCACGGCGCTGACCCGCAAAAGCTGGAGCTGTGAATTTAAAGCGAGCCATGTGTTGATACCGCAGTGCAGGAGGAGTGTGTGAGGTGGGGGAAACTCGTTTGTTCTTATTAGCAGCAAGGATAGAGAGGTGACAAGAGGAGACGGAAGAATTTTCCACTGTGCATTTATTCATTCGGAAAACGCTCTTATTCTCCAAACACAAGCGTGTAAATTAAGGGTTAAAGGTCTTGATTCTCAACCCCCCCACCCCCCTACCCCCCGAGTTCAAATTAGCATGCGACAGGCTGGCTTGCAGTTTGTTGCGTGTGGGCGTGTTCCGCCTGGGTTTTTTTAAGTAAGGAATAAAACACCTGGAGATGTGCTGTTACTGGAAAATAATCAACGGTAGCATGGTATGAGTTACCGCCCCAAAGTTGATTATTTTACAATAACAGCACATACAAACCCAAAGCGTATTTTTCATCGTACACAACGGCAATCTGCCAGACGATTCCTTACTTTTGACCTTTTTATAGTCACATCTAATGTCATGGATTGTCCAAGAGACACGTTTCAGTTATCACGTAACGTTATATCAGCTATAATCATTCCTTCCCGGAATCTTTTCCTTCCAAAAGCGTAAAGTTCTCTGTCCTACAGAATTACAGCGTTACCTCTATAGATGTCGAATAATCTTCTCATTCGTATCAAAAATATGTACGTGATGTGATTTGCAGCTGAAACGCTGTGAGAGCTGCTGTAGAAAAATCGACATCTTATGGAGTCCTGATACGAGAAGGTCACAGCCGAAATGGGTACACTCTACTGTAAAATTCAGTTTGAATGTTTCTATGGGAACTACAAAACCATGTCTTCTCATTCCATTTATGAACGCCAAATGCTCTTAAATGAAGGCTAAATGCAGATACGGCAAGATCGTAACCCACTAAAGAATTTCATTCATAAACGTCGATCCTGCTCAAGTTCAGGTTGAAGTTCAAGTGGCTTTTATTGTCATTTCAACCAGCTGGTACGCAGTACATGGTGAAACGAAACAACGTTCCTCCAGGACCACGGTGCTACATAAAACAACACACTAACCACATGAGACGACACGGAACTAAATAAGACCTTCACATTTTTACAAATAGTGCACGTGCTAACGTGTGCTAACGACATAGGGCAGTACAATACCACTAAGACGGGACAATAGTCATAGTAAGTGACAGTGTAGCACCGACTGTGTCCGATATAACAGGTAGTGCAAAAGATAAGTGCCAAAGAGTAACAATATCATTTAAAAATGGTACAAATGTAATCAGACCCTATCTCACTAGTCCAGGCTCTTGTTATCTCAGACCTGGACTACTACAACACACTACTCTTGAGCCTCCCAGCCAGCTCCATCAAACCCCTTCAGATGATTCAGAATGCAGCAGCACGCCTTCTTTTCAACCAAAAGGACCCACGTCACACCCCTCTTCATCTCCCTCCGCTGGCTTCCTGTAGCCGCTCGAATCAGATTCACGGCCTTGACGCTCACGTACAAGACCTTGTCTGGAACGCCACCCCACTACCTCAACACCCTCCTCGAGGTTTACGTTCCCTCACGCAACCTGCGATCGGTTAACAACCGACGCTTAGTAGTGCCTACTCGGCGAGGCACGAGGTCCCTTCCAGAACCTTCCAGAAACTGACTGTCCCTCAGTGGTGAAATGAACTTCTAAACTCAATCCGCACGGCAGAATCCGTCACAATCTACAAAAGACGGCTGAAGACCCACCTCTTCCGTGAGCACTTAACTAACCCCTAACTTGCCCCTCCCTCTCCCATTTAAAAAAAAGAAACAACAACAACAACAACAACAAAAACCTCTGCACTTACTCTGACTCCTCCACCTCGACTCTGCACACTTTGCTCCTCTAGAACTTAATAAAAAAATCTTGTACTTTAGCGCTACTCGTATTGTTCTCCGCTTGATGTATCGCGTTCCTCATTTGAAAGTCGCTTTGGATAACAAAAGCGTCTGCTGAATGAATAAAAATAAATGTACGATTAAACCTGAGTTGTGTTAATCATATCACTAGGAGACCATTTCAGAAACAATGGAAGAGGAATAATTCAGTATCAGGGTCATATTTTACAAGATATGAATAATGTGTGTGTGTGTGTGTGCTTTTTTATTTAAACCACCAAACACTCTAGCTGCACAAAACAACAAAGAAGCTTTGAAATAAACCAGTTTTTTTTTTTTTTCCTTTCTGCCACACGGTTTGGCGCTACACAAAATAATACGAATAATTCTTACCGTATCTCACAGAGTATAAAACGTTGGAAGGAGACAAACAGGAAGTGGAATCTTCTTTCAGCAATTCGCAGGGCGACTGAACATTTTAGAACGTAATAAACTCACCTACAGCACGCCGATGTCTGCAAAATGCACATTTGTTGCTTAATCATGATTCAGACAGACGAGTCTCACCTCGGTGTAGTGACTGATTCGGCAGGTACAGGAAGCGGCATGTGGTTTTTCTCCCAGGTGATTCTGGGAGCAGGTACACCGTCTATGTGGCATTCGAAGCGCGCAGTACCCCCGGCCGGTACTACCTGAGGCTCGGGGTCCCGGAGGACAGTAGACAGTCCTGAAGATGGAAGAAGAGATAGAAAGGAAATGAAGCGAGAAATGTAATCAAGGCGATAAACTCTGCAGGTCGCTTGTGGGAGGATGTGACGATGGAGTCTTCGATCCGGTGAAACAAGGAGCATTTGAGTAACACAAGCTTCAGCTAATACAAAAGTACTTTCAGGATAATTAGTTATTAATAAACTAGGGCTGCAACGATTAATCGATAAAATCGATTATAATTTTATCCAGTGTTGTGAAAACGATTTAATTTGAAGTAAAAATGCAGTCAGAAATAAATTTATACAGTACACAGGTGTTGACTTTACTATTTTCTTTCCTTGCATACTTCCAAACAAACTTAATGAAGTTTTAATATCAGAGGCAAGACACACTGACAAGTACATAAAAAGTACGGATATAAACACACACACACACACACGCACACACATACAGAAAAAAAAAGAAAAAAAAAGGTTAGCTATCCCAGTTTAATGTTTATAATCATATTACAAACAACCGTGTGTATGTTAGATAGTGGGTAGCAAACATCAGAAAAGTTCTAGCGAGACAAAATCAGCTTTCAGGCACTGATTCCAGCAGTGAAATCCAGCAAACAAAGGCAATCATTCCCTGTTATACATGTTAATGATTTGTATATGTCATGAGCTTATTATTTTTCCTTCTTCGGTCCCTAGCTGGCGACAGGGCGGGGTTGCCCCCGGAGCCGGTACGCTACTGTGATGCTATACAATCCATGGCAATGGCCTTGGGGTCGTGGAGACTGAAGCTGAGGTTTTTCAGGTCCTGCTCGATTTGCTTGGACCACGTCTTCTTTGGCACAGGACTTTGCACCTTCCAGTCCACTGGTCGTTGCCATGAGAGAAGCTGAAACGGTATCCGAGTGGTGTTCATCAACCTCCTCAGCCATCTCAACCGAATCGTCTCATCGATCATCAGCACGTCACGTGGCCACGTCACATGTCCTAAAAAGTATGCACCCTGATTTATCACCCGTTATAAGTTTGTAAGCACCTCTTTGTCAAGCTTTTGTTGTTCCATAGTCCGATCACAGCCTTCATGCTTTTCCACGTGCCTCTGGTTCAGGTTTTTGATTCTTGCTTTCACTATTATGTTGTTTGTTTGCACTGTTTATCAATAAATCTGCACTTGCTTCCGCCGCTGCCGACTCCCCGTTTGTGACACCAAACCAGCCAAGTCTCTTTCTATGTAAACATGTCAAACTCCAAAAATACATTTATTTTCCAAATTCAATTCCAATCTTCGATTACAGGATGTGATATATCTGATATGTTTTGTCCGATATCCGATCCACAGTTTTTGTTTGTTTGTTTGTTTGTTTGTTTTTTGTACTAGCCCGATATCCAGTGTTGGCTCCGTCGTTATTGATACAAATCTCAAACATTCAAATCTCAAAAATGCAGATTTTATGTAAATTAGGCCACAGATGAAGCATAAAGGGAAAAGTCGATGCTTTCGGAGTGGACAAACAAATATAAACATTGTAACGTACACAAATAGGCAGTTTTCTTCAGTGATGGTTAGTACAGTCTATAACTGGACAGTTTTCCTAGATCTTCAGTCACGTGGAGCCAGAACTACTTTTTACTGAATTGCTGCAGTGTTGGAAGGTCATGTAAAAGTCCATGAGTACAACTCCAGCATAACTTTCTGTCGTGAGATTAGGGAGAAAGCATCTCTCCTGTAGCGTATTCTGATCTTTGCGCTTTGTCGCATTCGGGAAACAGGGTCCTGCTCCTGAGCAAAGTTTCTCAGTGAGCACACAGAAATCGGGGATGATACTCAGAGAGCGAGAGATAACGACTCGTTAAACATTAGCGCAGGATATTTCAGTGTTTCATCACTCGCTGCCTGAATAAACACACACACACACACACCACTGTAAACTAGAGGCCCGCTGATGTAGACGTCACTGCCCAAATGGTTTTTGTGTGAGTGTGTGTGTGTTTTTTGCTGATATTGCTTTTCTTTTCATGTTCACAATGTACAAGATTTATACTTTCAGCTACACGAGAAGTCGTTGCAGGGTTTTACTTTTAAAATTTCTACACGACCTATTTTATGGCTGATTCTGTTTACACAGATTGGCGTTTTAGGTCAAGTTTGTCAGATATTTTATTTAAAACCGTCATCTTCTGAAAACTTCTGAATAAAAAACGGATTTGGGGGCGGAGCTTTGTATGAAGGCATGCATGAGAGAATTGATTTTTGTCACACACCCCCTCCCCCTCCCCCTCCCCCCCCCCCCACTTCTTTTTCACTTATCCGGTATTCCAGTGTTCCACAGAGAAACTGTATAGAAATCAGGTTCTCACTGGGGAATTAGGATGACGGGGATTTGCAGCTCTGTAGTCTGTACAGAGTAGAACAGTGTAAGTACAGTGCAGGAAGCGACTGGGCAAAGAGCACACCGTTCTGAAATATCTGAGATATCTGGTGTTCTGTCTGGATTGCAGGTAATGGGCACATCATATTTACAAAAAAAAAAAAAAAAAAAAGTGTTGTTTTTAAAAAAACATCACAACTGACTGACTGCAGGGGCGGCTGACTTAAACGGGATAGCCGGGGTTGAATTTTTTGGCATCTTCTTGACTAATGTCGATCACTAGTAACACAAGCATAATACAAAATAAATACATAAAAAATATATAGCAGTAGCATTTACCTCAGATGTGTTGTAAATAAACAAACAAAAAAGACTACAATGAAGAAACCACACAGTAATTAGCATCACCCATTAAGTGAGCTTTCAAGGGTCTCGGAGGACTGAGAAACATCATTAATGTCTCACGACTTATCAACTCGGATCATTTGAAATCACGAAACTTAATGGTGAATACACACAAGAGTGGGCCGTCCGAGTCCTTTTGTAAATATGATGAACACGAGCAAGTCCATTTACGTAAAATGTAAAAACACGCCCAGCATCATCTCATCTTTACGTCGAGCTGGCTTTTCATTTCTTTAAAAAACGCACCACCAACATATCACCATTTTATATATACACACACACATATATATATATATATATATATATATATATATATATATATATATATATATATAGAGAGAGAGAGAGAGAGAGAGATAGACGGATAGATAGATATAGATAGGTAAATATATAGATACATATAGATATATAGCTAGATATAGATAGATAGATAGACAGATAGATAGATATAGACATATACAGATATAGATAGATAGATAGATAGATAGATAGATAGATAGATGGATAGATACAGATAGATAGATAGACATATATTGACATATAGATATAGATAGATGGATGGATAGATCGATAGATACAGATAGATAGATAGATAGATAGATATAGACATATATAGATAGATAGATAGATAGATAGATAGATAGATAGATAGATAGATAGATAGATATAGACATATATAGATATAGATAGATAGATAGATGGATAGATACAGATAGATAGATAGACATATATAGACATATATAGATACAGATAGATAGATGGATGGATAGACATAGACATATATAGATAGATAGATAGATAGATAGATACAGACATATATAGATATAGATAGATAGATAGATAGATAGATAGATAGATGATAGATATAGACATATATAGATATAGATAGATAGATAGATGATAGATATAGACATATATAGATATAGATAGATAGATAGATGGATAGACACAGATAGATAGATAGATAGACATATATAGACATATATAGATACAGATAGATAGATGGATAGATACAGACATATATAGATATAGATAGATAGATAGATAGATAGATAGATGATAGATATAGACATATATAGATATAGATAGATAGATAGATAGATAGATGATAGATATAGACATATATAGATATAGATAGATAGATAGATGGATAGACACAGATAGATAGATAGATAGACATATATAGACATATATAGATACAGATAGATAGATGGATAGATACAGACATATATAGATATAGATAGATAGATAGATAGATAGATAGATAGATAGATAGATGATAGATATAGACATATATAGATATAGATAGATAGATAGATAGATGATAGATATAGACATATATAGATATAGATAGATAGATAGATAGATAGATGATAGATATAGACATATATAGATATAGATAGATAGATAGATAAATAGATGTAAATATTGTGATAAATGATGTCACAGAACACTTCTGCGCTATTGTGGGTATCACAATATCTTTTTTTTGTTGTTGTTTTTTTTTACATTTTTTAACAATGTTTTGTTATATATTGTTAACAATTTGACATCTGATTTGATGATTTTAAAACTGCGAAATGTAAAACGTAAATTAAAATGTTCCCCCCGCTTTCAAATCGAAATTCTTCAGACATTAAATAAAACTGTCCTTGAACCGAAACGTAAATATATATTTTTTAAAACATGCAACACTATTATTAGTAAACCTTTCTTTGTGATACATATGGCCTATCATAGAAATGATCTTTTTTTTGTGCTGAAGATTGTAGAATAGTTATACCACAGCGCTGAAGAATTCTCACTTCTGATTGGTCCAGAAGTTTAATTTGTGGTAACAGCAGCTCTGACTGCACACGTCACCGTTTCTATAGTAACAGGGTAGTATAGTAATACCGTACCTTGTACAGTGGAAGCTGCATAGAAATAGATTAAAACGTGTGTTTAATCGTTGATTAAACACATCACGACATGTCACATCATATTTTACTCCTGACTTATATAATACAACTGATTACCGATACGTTACTATCGCACACAGCCTGGCTACGACTCTAGTCTACACTAGTTTAACTAATAGGAAAAGCGAGTACTTACTGGCTAGCTGCAGAGTGACGCTGCGGCTGGTGAGCGTCCCGAAGGAGCTCCCGCTCAGACAGCTGTAGGCTCCCTCCATTCCTGCTGAATCTTTCCCATCATGGACCGAAGGCAGGAGCAGCAGGGAGCTGTTGGGAAGCAGCCGGACGGCCTGGCTTTCGCTCAGCACCACCCCATCCTGGAGCCAGGTGATGTTAAGCGGGGTCTCGGCGCTCCCCAGGTGGCAGTCCAGCAGAAGAGGACGAGGAGGCTCCAGAACCACGTGAATGGGACCAGCACCACAGCTCAGCTCCACAGACATGGGATTTTCTGTAGAGGCAAGAACATTACACTTTCATAAGGACAGTATTTTGTTTAGCCACAGGCACGACAGTAAATATGTTATCATTTTGATATTTTCATGAGGGTTGATGTAAGGAATAACACAATGGATCACGCTGTTATGCAAATTAAATTATACCACAGTGTGGCTGATTTCTCTAATCTGATTGGTCATCGTTTCATCATTTGTTATCGTTTCTATAATAACTGCTCATTCATAGGGACTTTTATCGCGGACACTCCATATAATCCGAGACTGATAATTACAGATTAAAACACTAAAAAGTTGCATCGCAAATCTGAAAAAAGCCACAGCGGAATCAAGCGTTTTTTGGCCACGTCGATAACGAAAAACCTCCACGAAATCCAGAACGGACCGGTTGTTTATGACTTTATGCACAGCTACACAAAATGGGACGTCAACGTTGACGTGTCAGAGGAAGAACGATGATAAAAACACCAGGTATAAAGGAGTTTGTCGTAGTAAACTGCTCGTACAAGAGATCGTATTAAAATCATTATCTTGATTCATTTCTTAATGAAATTTGCCAGAAAAACAGGACAGCAAATTGAAGGCACCGGTTATAAAACCATCAGAGTCACATTGTGCTTGAATTCCAGAATTTGAATTTAAAAGTTCAGAACCTTCTTAGGTCATAATAGCTGAGAACAGAGAAAATCTTGATGATATGTTCACTAGACCCATTCATAGTCTTTATGAAGACACCAAAGGTTATCAGCCATTATTGTTTACATTGTGCTCATTGAAGCATGAAAAAATGCTTGACTGAGTGGTCCACAAAACTTTTTTAGACACTGAATGTCGTTGTATTTCGCACGTGACACTGGAAGATGCTCCGTGTTCTTCGGTTTATCAGTCTGTTGAGGATACTCAACATCCATGCTGTTTGATCTAGTACTGAAGTTTGCTGAGAGCAATTACTAATCAGAGATGTTGAAGAAATTTGACAGTAAGTTAACAATGGAATTCACTCAGCTGGGCGTCTGCAATTACTCAAAGCCTATTGGCTGATTTCGGTCATGTGACTGGACTGTGATCATTTTCTCACAGTAGGCTGTGGGCTCTGATCGTTTTTCCATAGCATGGCTTTATTTTAAATGAAAAAAATTCTCTGCCCCCGATCTCTCTATCATCCAAGTGCATTCATGAGATCATTCTTCGATGCTCAATCAACAGCCGTGGATGCACAACTCCAGTTTGGTGACCTCATTGACCAATGAGCACAGACGTTGTACCTCATACACACGCACGTCCCAAGTGGCAGCTCTACCGACAAAACGCGAACTACGACTAAATGGATGAAATTGCCACGGACGTATTAAGCACACAGCGCTCTAATCGGGACTGATTTTCATCCGCAGGTGCTTTATGAATCGCTCGTGAAAGAAAAACTGAATAAAAAGGACTAATTATTTAACCAGCTTTTATTATGGGCTGCTCTCGTTTTAACTCTGGAAGCTACTAGGAGAGAATGTACTACTACTGCTACTACTGAGAACGCACGGTCGCCCTTGTGTTATATTCGTGAATGGAGGACAGTCAGCGGTAATCCAGTTCGATTTTAATTGTATAGCGCGTTTAACAATGGACAGCTTTACGGGAATATATCAATTCAGGATATGAATGTTAAATTGATACATTTCTAAGTTTTCCTGAGGAAAAACTCCCTGAGAGGATATGAGGAAGAAAGCTTTAGAGGAACCCAACTCAAAAGGGAACCCGTCTTCATCTGGGTGACAACCGTTGAAGCCGACTGTTCACTGATGGAGACAAAACTGTTCATGGCAATTGCAGTCCTAAATCTATCATAGCAATTACCATCCTCAGTAATCTCAATGATCTTTACGCTGTCCTCGTGGGGTCATCCTCAGCAGCAGCGAGTGACTTCCAAGTGATGAGAACTCCAAGCAGAAGTAGGACATCGGAATGGATCGGGCAGGTCCAGAGAGCAGAAGGGGTCAGGATCACTGGTAATTTATTAGTAGATCAAAGTCCCCTGCCTGAAGTATAAGGACTAATCATATCACTGTACTGTGGAGTCAGACCATGTAGTACCTTAAAAACAAACAGTAAAATTTTTCAATCGATTCTATACTTGAACGGAAGCCAATGTAGAGACACCATGACTGGTGAAATACTGTCTTCTTATCTTCTAAAAGTAAGAAGTCTAGCAGAGGCATTTTGGACAATGTGAAGTAAATTTTTTTTTTTTTTGTGGTTGTCGCGGCCAAAAATGCTCGACTTTGCTGCGGCTTTTGTTA
The DNA here is from genome assembly GCF_001660625.3 of Ictalurus punctatus. Taxonomy (NCBI): domain Eukaryota; kingdom Metazoa; phylum Chordata; class Actinopteri; order Siluriformes; family Ictaluridae; genus Ictalurus; species Ictalurus punctatus. The sequence goes on from NC_030442.2 coordinate 17,057,437, forward strand.
AAAATTTGCAGTGCAACTTGCCGAGTTTAATACGACCGACTCCTTTATACTTAGCGTTTTTATCATCGTTCTTCCTCCGACACGTCGACGTTAACGTCCCATTAGGTCCCATTTTGTGTAGTTGTGTCATAACCAACCGGTCCGTGCTGGATTTCGTGGCGTTTTTTTTTGTGATCGTCACGGCCAAAAAACGCTCGATTTCGTCGCAGCTGTTTTTTTTTTCAAATTTGCGACGCAGCTTGCAGAGGTTTTTTTTTGCGGAACGCTAGATTAATTGGCGGAATCGCACGAAATTGTTCCGTGCCGTCTTTCGCGGTGATGTTTGTTAATAAACGAGACCTTTAAGCTGTACTCGCGTTCGACGCAGGTGAATCGAAGACGGTTTCGGCTGAACGCCGTCTCCGTGACGTCGTGACGACGCGGCTCGGACCGAATCCGCAGAAAATCTGCGGTGATTTTGAAAAAGCGCGAGCTCCTCCGAATATTGCGGCGTTTGTCCGATTTTGCGTCACTTTCTGCCATCGCGAAATCACGGAATCCTGGAGGGACTGAAAATTGGTCAAAAAATTTGTGAGAATCGTAGCGTGATCACGATTTTTTTGTTTTTGTTTTTTATTCTTACGTCATCGAGAATCTAGCTCCTAATAAGTACACAGACGAGCATATATTACATGACACAGACAAACTTATTTTAAAAAATGTTTAACCTTCTTGAAAAACAACTAATTAGTTAACCAGCCATTAATATTATTTGTATCCCACTGTCTGACTCGTTTATATCATAATTCATTCAAGTGATTAGCAAAAGTAACATAAAGCTACGATGATTCATTCATATGCAGAGATGCATAGCCATCAGAGGATTACAGTATGCACGCACACACACACACACACACACACACACAAGCCAGTATTCCTCTTAGACCCACTGCACTAAAGCTCACAATTAATTAGGCTAATGGAAATTGGATTTATTTCCTAGACACTGTGTGTTCGGACGTTTGTTTTGCACTCTGTCTTTTCCACCACGCCTGTATATTCTCATCTTCATCTTCAGCTACACAGGCACGGCATTCATTAATTCACCAATATACACTGTAATGCACAGGCTGCACTTCACATTTACATCGAACCTTTGAAACATTGCGCTTTCATCGTACTGACAAGTTTTATGGACACGCCAGACTCCCGCGAGAACGAATCGTCTCGACAGAGGAGGCGCACTGCTTTTGGCTCGTGTCCACAGACAGTAAATATCGGATATTAAAAATCATTTTCGGACTGTCAATCTCACAGTCAAAACAAAGTCACAATTTCCTCGAATAAATTAAGTTCAATTAAAGGTGAGACGTCTCACACGCTCTCAATGTGACGTTATGCAAATGAACCACGGAGACATTTTTATCACCGAGGATTTACTGAGGGTGCCAATAATTTTGGAGCCGATTATAGATGCCTACCTTTTAAAGACTTTCACTATCAGCATTTTCACAACGCACGGAAGGTTGATAAATAATTTGGCCGCGATTTAACACCGATTTTAGACAAAATCTTAATTATTATCTGCGCTTTCACATGTATTTAAAGTGTTTGTTTATTCCCGATTACATCATTTGGCATATCCAAAGCTTTGGAATCATATAAAAATCAAATAAATCCATATGAAACCTACATGAATTACATTCGTGTAAACATATCATGTCTTAAGTCAGATTTTAAAGATGGTTGTAAGTTGTAAATGATAAAAAACCTGCCTTATTTCAAGGGTGTGGCTGTGTTCAGAATGAACCAATCACGTTCAATCTCATGTTCAAAACTAATTATCATACAGCGGTCATCAATGAAATTATTCTGATTAACTCCAAATAAAGACCAGCTGCTTCTGTAGGTAGGTAGGTATCTTCTTGGTTTGATCTGAGTGCTGAAGCCGTGGTCCACAAAGAGCTTAAAAAGCGTGTACGGTATCTCACTTGTCGAAAGGAATCAATCAGAAGAGGGGTATAAAAGAATTTCCAAAACATTAGATGGACCATAACACCGTGAAGGCCATCATCAAGTGGAGAAAATGGAGCATTACAGTGACACACCTAGAACCGGACGTCCCTCCAAAATTTAAGGACAAGATAAAAACTTACCAGGGAGGCTGTCAAGAGACCAACGGCAACATTAAAGACAGATGTTGATGTGTGTGTGTGTGTGTGTGTGTGTCCTGCATGTGTACGAGAAAGCAAATAACACCTGCTCCATGATGTTGTCTCTGTGAAAGGTACATAAGAGGATGTAGAATGGCTACATCAAAACGACTGGCCTTTAATCATCCGCTAATAACACCAAGAAGGAAGAGAGAGAGGCGACATAATCACCTGACGTGAACTCAACAGCTTCATATGGACACACACACAAACACACACTCACACACTCACTCTCTCTCTCCCTCTCTCTCTCTCGCTCTCATCTTTACCCACCTGTGCCCCATTTATCCCATTAACAATTCAATTACATCTCGTTAAACCGTTAAAAGCACTGGCAGTCATTTTCCCTGCTTCATCCATAAACCTTCTAGAACATTCTGACATCCGTGAAACACCTTTTCTCTAACACACTTTTAAACAGCTTTCAATAAGCTCTCAAATGCACACATATATCTCATACAGCAGGTTTACACGGACAACGATAATCCGATATTAATACGGTTAAGGCGATGCTCTGATTGAGAAACTGGCATGTAAACAGAGATTATTGATGGGCTTAATCCGAATAAAGTCACACTCGAAGTAAACACAAATCGAATTAAGACGTGTGGAGTATTCCTGTTTTAGTCGGATTATCGAAGTGCGTTAGAGACACGTACTCGACCGTTTGATGGCAAACAAGAGAGCACGGCTACGTCCGAATCCGTGTACTTACCTGCTGTATAGTAGGAAGTGAAATACATGTGTTTCAGCTACTATACAGACGGTAAGTACGCGGTTTGGGACGCAGCCCACGGCTTCAAGCAGTCATTTATTAGCACGTACAGCACGACTAATAATTAACCACACTTGAAGCTTCCGTAAAAATCAAACATTAAACACACAAAACTGTATACGGTAAAATAAGGAAGACCGACTGTATGTCGATACGGGAAATTCTGGAGGGAATGTCGGACGGCGTGGCGTGGGGACGTAATAACCACGAAACCCATTTTAACTAACCCCCAATCACATTACAGCATCATCATGTCCTTACTAACCACCACCACTATCACCAGTGTCGTTACCACATCATACTATCACCGTAGTTCCATTTGTTCCCGTTTTTCCATTTGTTTCTTTTTTTATTTCATTTTTTTAAAATGTATCCTTTCTTTCTTTTTCCCTTCTTTTTCTGTTTCCTCCTTTCTTTTGAATTTCCTTTCTTTATCTGTCATGTTGTATTTATTATTTCTATTTACTTATTATTTCTTTCTTTTTTCTTTTTTATCACTCCATCTCTTTCAGTTACTCACACACAGACACACACACACACACACACACACACTATATTTCCGTGAAGAAATATTAATCACATGTATAAACAGTAATAATGTTCACCGTGCACATGAAAGATTCTGGCAGCTTGACAACATGTATATTTTGTGCTCACGTGTCAACTGGCTCAGTACGATGCTTCCTTGATCATGTTCCTGTGATACCAATGGCCACACACACACACACACACACACACACACACACACAGTTCCCTTCCCATTCCCAGGAGTTGAGGCACCTCCTCCTCCATCACATGACCAAGTGGACAGCAATGTGGAATGGAAGGAATGTGATCATATGAGTGTTTACTTAACAAGAGAGAGACCCCAGAGCAACACACACACACACACACACATTAATTAATAGGCTTCCGTGTGCCAAAATTTAATTATATTTTTTTCAGGTCAATGTTAGAGTTAACATAATTAAATAAAATAATTAAAACAGGTCACAGTGTAAGGCAACATTGTTTTCTAGCTTAATTTCCACCTGAATATCAGGTTTTTTATTTTAGGTTAATTAATTCCAACAAATATTGATCAAAATGTTCTTCTTTTTTTTAAAGTAACCTTTTTCCCAACAGGAAAAGCAGAATAACCATGAACTCTACTAAACGTTTTTTCAGATTTCAGTGGGCTGAATATACCATGTGCCAAAACAAACTCTTTTTTTTCTTTTTTTTTTTTTTGCACTAAAATACATTGAGGCTTTAATTGTGGGATTCATTTTAGGCTTTCACTTTAAGCATTTCTAGTTTTAGGGAGGCACTTGTATAATATTTTAATATGCATACAGTTGAGTAAAGTTTGCATCCCCCATGGCTTCTGCAGAAAATATATTTTTAAAATATTTTTATTTTTATGTATTTTAAAAAAAAATAATAATAATAACCATTTCAATTTAAAAACTAAAACATAAAATTATATATAAAATTAAACTTGGGTATATTCTTCAACAAGACAAAAAAAAAAACAGCAAATCAACAGAAAAATAATTTGAAAAGAAAAACAGTTTAGAATTACAAGGGTTACAAAGTTCAAAAGATATAAAGGCAAACTAATATTTTTAATATTTTGATTATTTCACATATATTTTATTATTCCATATATTTGTTAGATTTAATATAATTTTTGCTACTATGAACAAACCTATGGAACCTGACTAAAACACTAAACGTTATAATAAGTATATAACATTATAACGTTACAGATATAAAGTAAATTTGTCTCCTTTATTTTGTCGTAAGGTTGCGTACACTTTTGCGCTCGACTTTAGCATATAATATTTCTATAGAAATCGTGTTTTAACTTTCTCACATTTAAACATAAATAGAAAATTACAGCAGATCAGATTTAAGCATTGCTTATAAAAAATAATCTGGTATCCACTTTCCTATTCTACTCACAAATAAAGAATGACCTTCAACTTATAAGTTTCTACTTAACAATTCTGTGATTTCAAAATATTCAACCATGAATTTTTGATAGTCAACGAGGTCAAAGCTCGAATGTACTTGTAGATGTATATGTACATGTTGGTGTATAATTTCTCACTAATTGTGTAAACACAACGAAATTCGTAGGTAAGTAAAGTGAAATCGCTGTGACGAAGCTGAAATCTGTCAATGTATTAATGAACGACACGTCACGCTTTTGATCTATTTATGGTTACATTTAATGTCATGGAACATCGATTAGAGAAGGTAGTTCCTGTGCTCTCTTACGTTATAGCAGCTACAAACAGCTGTTCCATCACCAGCCTCTCTTTTTTCTCTCTCTTTAAGTTAATAAGACTGAAACCTCGCTTGTTATGTTACTGAGAATCTGAAAAGTGTAAACATGTCCGTCCTGAAAAACTTACTGTTACAAATTGCGGACACTGGAGACTCCTTCCAAAAACCTTAACTAAATCTACTCAGTTTAGAAAACTTCAACATGACAATTACAAATTTTGTTCGTTAAACAACAAGACGTTTTTTTTAAGATCTGTTTATTACTAGCCTGAGATGAGGCGTGTCTGGAATACAAGTCCCGGTTGTTACTATAGAAACAATAAGATATTAGAACAAGCACATTAATATAAACCTGTGATTTATGTTACAGCTGGAACTACTGTCAGAGCTGCTGTTGTAGAAAATAAGTCCACATATGATTGGAGAATTCTACAGCGATGAATTATAATTCAATTTTACTCATTGTGACATAAAAGTCAAGCATCAAACTATGCATATTGTCCATCATAATGAGCCAGCCGGCATCTGACTGCCTTAAACATAACACACTACATGAAATAGCATAAAATGTATTGAATTCAGATGCAGACTGCATGCTTATGACAGACTAGATTTTAGATTCCTGACATTAACCAATTTAGACAGAGGTAATTTTCCCAAAAGACACGGCTGATTGAATTAGCATGCACACAACATTTACAAACCAGCTCACTGCTCATTAAAGATGCAATTAGATTTATAAATAATCCATTAACAGCATTTTGAGAACATGCTGAGTAAAGAAGAACCTCAAGCATAGGTTAAAAGAAAAGGGTAAATATAGGCACTCTCATTCCTCAAAAGAGTTCCTTTGAATGGATAATGGACTTAGTTCGAACCATTTCTGTTTGAAGAACCCTCTGAAATATACAGCTCTTTGATGGTCCAAGTGGACCTTTAAATGTTCTTCAAAATAAAAAAAGTCATTCATGTTGGCTATCGGAAATCTATGGAACTCATGGCAGCTGGAATCCCCATGGTGAGTAGCAACACTCTTAGAGAAAAAATAGGTTCCTTGAAGGTTCTTTGGAGTTTGAGATTAAGGGCTATAAGCTTTCTAAAGTGGTTCTCTCTGGAAACCTGACTGTTGTAGAGTTCTACATAGAACCTATAAGTGTTTCCCCTAAGAGACAAATCAAAGATCTATAGACCCATATAACAGTCTAGTTTAACGTTCTTTGTAAAATGTCATCACATTATTGATGTTCTACATGGGAAACTTTCTAAAGAGGTTATATTTGGAAGCTTTTCTGAAATGGTTCTTCTTAGAACCTTCTATTGTAATCTTGAAAGGTTCCCCAGGGGATAAACCAAAGAACACTTTAGGGTGCTTGATGGAACCTTGTAGCAACTATGCTGAATATTGACATCAATATCATTATCATTTTTTACAGACCAAAAGCGACCACAATTCTGCCTACTTGTTTTCTACAGGCTCACAAAATCAAGGCTAAGAAATTCACAGGTCAAAGTTCATCCTAGATGGAATCTGCGCAAAGCACAAGTGACAAATGCATGTGTCACGGAATGTGTCCTTTCCCCTTCAGTGAATCCGCTTGTTTGCCTGTTGAATTTTATTTTTTCTTAATTTTCATATATCTACCATATCGCCATAGCAACAAATCAAAAATCGTAATGATGGCACCTATATTATATTATTATATATACCAATATATATTTTAGCTTGTTTTTAGCATTATAGTCCATAGACAATAGCCTGTAGGCAATATAATAAGAAAAAAAATTTTTTTTTTTAATTACCAATGAAAAAAAATTTTCATCCGTAAACCCTTAAACATTTTAAAGTTAAACTACAACATTTTAACATCACATTTGCTCTACCAATCAGTTTGAAATTATTAAAAATGAGTAAAAATATATATCATAATATCCACGGTATTTTGTGGCTATTGTGCACTATTGTGACATAATTTATCACGATATCGATATTATATCATCATATCCTCCAGCCCTAGTCTGGAGGTAACTAAAAGGCGTTTCAAAACTAGACAGAGAAACCCAAAACCCACAGGTTTCTGTGGACTTGGCTGTATTTAAAAAGGGTAACTGATGTTCATTGTTCATTAAAAATTCATTAAGGTTTGTTTAGCGACACCTGACCTCATCTATCTGTGCTAAAGTTTTTGATCAGCCAGGTAAAATGGTTAGAACAGCTGGACTTTGCCTTGGCTAACCAACTGTAGCATGCTTTTTCTTTATCTTCCTGTTTCTCAATCACTAGAGGAAGGTAAACATAATGTTGTCTTTTCAGGACCAGGGAAACGAAAGAGAGCGATCTTCCCTACGTTCCTACCAGATTTAACCCCAATCTTAATTTAACGAGCTGCATTGTGTACTACACTATGAAGTGTGCTGTGTTTGGCTTCACATCTGACACAGACTCTGTTTACTTCCAGATCTCAATGACACAGCGGCAATCAGCTTTACGACCTTATTTTCCTAATCTGAAATATAACGAACTGAAATCTAGGACAGGCAGAGAACTATATCAATAAGAACAATGTGTACGTCCAGTGATGACAGAGCGAATATAGCGAATACTAAGTAATTTATACTGATGCTACTGCTAGCAATAATAAACATACCGCTGCAATTGTAATGGCTAAATATGTAGTTCTTGCAAATCAGAAGCACATAGGAGCTAATGTGAAGAAATAAGGCTTTTACAGACTCAACATTATCAATAACCATTTACTTTCAGTTAGAAGTTGAATAATTAAAAAAAAAAGCTTTTAATACAACAGCGTGGCTGAATTCTCAATCAGAAGGTTCATATTAATGTTCTGTAACTGCACAGCTCTGACAGCAGTTCTGGTTTTAACATAAATGGTTTTATATTAGTGAGATCATTCTAATATGTTATCATTTCTGTAGTAACAGCTCATTCACAGGGACTTGTAGCTCCACATAATCCATGTAAAGCTAACGCTCAATGGCTTAGTGGTTAGCACATTTGCCTCGCACCTCTGAGGTTGGGGGCTCAAATCCTGTGCTTTGTGGATTTCCTCCAGGTACTCCAGTTTCTTCACCCAGTCCAGAGACATGCCTTGTAGCGGATTAGCATTTCCAAATTGTCCATGGTGTGTGAAAGGGTGTCTGGTTGTGCCCTGGGATGGGTCGGCACCCCGTCCAGGGTGTCCCCCGCCTTATGCCCCAAGCTCCCTGGGATAGGCTCCAGGCTCCCCGCGACCCTGTGTAGGATAATCGGTATGGAAAATGGATGGATGGAAGTATATTATCATCGATGTGGTGAAGTTTTTTGATAGGAGATTTAACATTTATGGAAGGATTCTTCAGTGTCAGCGGTTTGAACATTTAGTAATTTTCCCGATATGGGAAAGTCTTCATGACATTTTCTGGTTTCTCGATAACATGACAAGCTGCATTTTTGTCTTTTGAAGTTCAACAAAGAAAATAAAAACGAGAGGTTGGTGAGGGAATTCCTGTTCATAGCATCTTTAACACCAGGAACTAACATGTCTTGCAGAATTCTAGAATTTTGCAGAATTGGTAGTTTTTACTCAAGTTATATTTTACTTTAAAATCCAACATGCAAACTTTGTGCTACGATGAAAAAAATTTTACCTGATCAAAATTTTTTAAATGTGTCAACCTGTTAGGGTTTTTAAAAAACATTTTTTTTTTTAGCTTTTCTCAGCTGAAAACAAGAACATTGTTATATTTTGTTTCAATTAAGAAAAATTAATTTTAAAAAGTTAAATATGGGTTGATTTTTGTTCAGTGTACCAGTAAAAACTGCATATAAGTAGCAATAACAGCTTTAACCAAAAATGTTAATGCGGGCTGTTCAAAAATGTTTCATTGACAGTGTAGTTGAGGCAACAGTAGTGAGTAATTTGTTGTTGGATTGTCAGAAATCTTGGTGGCGCTTGTTTACAGTACCGCATTACTCTAAAATGTAGCTACAGATGACTTCCTACTCATTAAATGAATTACATTAAGTTCTTCCTACTCATTGAATTAAATTAAGTTGATGATAAAATAATTCAAATTATCGGCACTTTTACTACCGCCGTTAAACTTCTTCCGTCACCTCACTGCCAGACAATGTGTTCTGACTTTTTAACACGTTGTGGCGCCAATAAAATTTAAATGTGCAGATAATAGATAGATTTGGCCACAGTCATACTGTTATCTCTGTTGTGGATGACTACCCACAGAATAATTTTCCTATTCAAACCAGGTTAACAAGCCTAGTCAATACCTTGCCTTCTAGCTTATGACACATGATGATATGATAGCAATATTATTATCGACTATTCATTGTTACGCATTGTACCAAGTAACTGATAGAACATGCAATTCTATTTCTATACCAATCGTTATATCTTCTCTCCCTGTCCACGTTAAATCGGGTATCTGTTTTACATGTTAAATAAAATTCTCCCTGAACATATAGTTTTTCCTTCTATAGCTCTGCTCGTCTGTTCGCACTTTGTTATCAAAACAACAATATTGATTTGCATATTGTCTATTGTGAAAATGTCTCGATTTTCTCAGTTTAGCAGAATCATGGCTTAAAAGACATGATTATAGTGTATTACATGAGTGCACCCCACCTGAATACAGTTTTAAGCATTATTCTTATGATGAGTTTAGCATTACAGAAAAAAACCCCACGAGTAATAGAACCGGTTAAGGTCTTTTGAGCTGTTGCTTTTAAATGTTACTGTTTTTGATACAAAAACCAAAATTCATTCACATTTACTATGATGGTCCTTACCTCCTTAATCATACACTGAATTTTCTGTAATTTTATTTTTTTCTAATCACAAAGATGTAATTGTTGCTGATTTCAATACTTCAGTATATGAAGAATGAAAAACGACTCTTCGCATTATGCTGGTGCTAGATCTAGTTGTGAGTTTTGGCATCAATATTAACAAAGTTCTTATATTTCCCCTGAATAAAGTTGTTTCTGTTTTATCAGTTTTGAATTTCAGATGCACTGATAAAAAAAAAAAAAAAAAAAAACAATCTTGGATCAAACTAAAGAAAATTGCATATATTTTTTTCAACTGTAAAAAAAAAAAAAAAAATTATACAGTTTCTTTAAAAAAAAAATTTTCAGTTGTACTTGCAACAAGTTGGTGATTTTTTTTAGCTTTTATGTTTTTCTCTGTGTGTACAAATTCTGGCACTAGATCCTGCTTAGCTAAGGTGTACTGAGAGTAAGGTACTTACAGCTCTCACAGCTTCAGCAGTCACAGATAACCTTACACAATAAACTGGAGATCTCTTCCAAATTGTATGGAGGGAATTTTCTCAATAACTGCCATCACTATTCAAGTTAGACAGAACAGCGTACTTTTCCACTTGAAAGAAGACAACAAGGGCAATATCACTTTCTTATTTAACAAAGTCTCTAAATTAGAGATGGGGCCATTTAAGAGTCTTAAATTCCTCCACAAAATAGCAACAATGATTTCTTCTTTCGACTTTTTCCAGTAATAAATAAATAAATAAATAAAATACAGATTAAAATTCTAACTGCCAACGATCTACTACATCCTAATTCATCCATTAATGATGAAAAGCCAGAAAATGCCACAAACGTCTCGATGAGTTTAGTCCATTTTGTTACCTTTATCATTTTGTTCTGCCTTGTTTTGAGTTCACCGTGGGTCATTTTTGTTACAAATTGTATGAGGTTGTTGGTAGAAAGATTTTCCTATAAGGAAAGCATAAACGTAAAAGTATTCATAGTTGATAAAAGTTGATAAAGTAAATGTCTAAAGTTTTAAGCTCTTTATTTCGATGTAATTGGGTGTCATATGATTTGCATTCTACTGATGATTTTCTTTTCTTGTCCTTAATGAATATTTGAATATTTAACAACATTCAGTAGAAATAATAATAATAATAAATGATAGTTACAGCCCTAGAGTCACTGCGATTACTTGCAGTACTTGTAGTAAACAAGGCTTAATGTTAGATTAATTATGGGTCAACGATGACTTAACTATTAATATGCAACTTGCAATGTACAGCGTTATGAGAAAAGCAGAAACAGGACTATATTGCTAAAGTTACTCAGAAGTGCTTTGCCAGCAGTGTTTTGTGCTTGACGGGTAAAAGGTGAGAGGAGAACAGAGGACAGATTTTAACCCAACCCTTTGTCATGCAAATGAGATTCCTAATCTGTATTTCTCCGACAATACCTTCTTTTCTTCCCTAATCTGCATAATTCAGCCAATAAGAGTCCTTCTTTCTGCCAGGTGACAGTTAAATGACTGCCTGGATTCAAGTCTATAGACGCACAGGCCATGTGCAATGTGTTTCAACTGGCTTGAGGAGTAAGAAGAAACCAAGCACAAAAGCACAACACTGAAAGCATGGCTGGATTGGACTCGATGCCAAATTTGATTACATTTCAACAATTAGATACGCCGAGCTGCAGATCTTTAGCTCTTTAGTAAAGCAACTAGAACGATTGCCACATTTTACTTTGCCCCTTTGACACTCCAAACTTCAACTCCGAGCTGCAAACACGAAAAAGAGGTCAGAGGAAAAACCTGACAGGCAAAACTGTGTCAGGACGCATGATCAGAGCCGCACGCCTTATAAAATATCATTCTGGAATATGTTGACATCAAAAAAAGACTACAATGCATGAAGGCATGTATAATACTTTCCCATCATTCAGGAAATAATGAAACACAGTGCAGCTGTAAAGTCTACCTGAGGACCCCTGCATTGTAAAGTGTCCCTTAATACTACAATTATTAACCAATATCATGCATGCATTGTTGCACAGATACATCATGTACTGGTTAAATTGTCCTTCAAGTATGGACCACGTTTCTGTAATTGATTCAACACTAAACATCCCACTGCAACAAATGACTCTCAGCAGTTTAAACCAGACTCCCTTTACAGCTATGACTCAAGCATAAAAATGCACCAGTAAGCACCAGCCAGCGTTAAAGCCTTAAATAAGTTAGCCTTTTAATAAAAACATTCATTATGCTTTATCATTCTCTACCTTGCACGGCCAGTCCACAGCAGAATATCGAAAGCAGAGAGAAGAGCCAGGTATTCAGCGCCATGGACATCCTCCTTTTGATTTTTTTTTTCCCAGCCGGGAGGAAATAAAAAAAAAAAAAAAAAAAAAAAAAAAAAGAAAGAAAGAAAAGAAAAGAAAAAGAGCAACGCTACATGCGTTCAAATCGACACAGTCCTCGTAAAGTCCTCGCTCGCGCAGAGTCCCTGTAAACACAGGAGGTCTCCGGTAGGCAGCATAAAAACAGAGTCCCCGCTTTTCAGTCGGGGGAGAGCCGTCGTGTCTCTGCGCGCCTCATCGCCATGTTGTGAGCGACTGTTAAACGCGTGCGAGCTGCTGCACACACACACACACACACACGCACTCAAGTCCCCTGTTCCTTTCACTGAACACACACACACACACACACACGTTTGTCTTTGTAAGGACCTTCCAGCTAATAGCGTGAAGCATAGTCACTCCAGCAAGACATTATTATTATTATTATTATTATTATTATTATTATTATCTTCAGTCAGTGCAATTGCTAATGTCATGATACAAAACTTGCCAAATCTTGCTAGAAAGAGTGCTTCCGTGTTTCCATCCAAGTTGTGAATTGAACTTTATGCGAGCAATCGGAATATCGCATAAAACATTCGCGAATAAAGCACCGTTTCCATCCCGAGTGTGTTCAAGAGAACAAAATCGTCATTTCCACTGACGAACGCAAAGTGTCATACAAATGGATGTTGTTGCATACGGGAAAGGCAGTGTTGCGTGTTTTTTCCCCAGCATAATAATGTAAATGACTTGCGTGTCAGAGAGCGAAGATGAGCGAAGACGCCATCACAAACCTCATGTTATCTTGGGATCGGAGGCGGAGGCCTGATATTTGGGAAGGGAATCATGTGAGACAGTTCTGGGAGGTGATTATATCAAATCGTTTCGATGACAGATTTTGGCTCAGGCATCTCAGAATGACAACATATGAGATGCCGTGTAACGAGACCAGTCTGCTGGTTAGTCCGGTGTTAGCGGGTTTTTATGCGATGTCCCAAAACTGGCATACAAATACGTGGGTTGAAACATAGCCACTGTCTACCTGCGAGGATTGTCAATAAGTGTAATGTCATAGATAGATAGATAGATAGATAGATAGATAGATAGATAGATCTACTTTATTGATCTCTAATGGGAGATTTTGGGACATGCAGGAACAAGCTAGTTGAGCTAGCTAACACATAAGCAAACTGTTCCCTGTCCCCATTAACCACACTGAACAAACAAGTGAGGTAAAAAAATAAAATAAAATAACCCAAAAATGATATTAAATATTTAGAGTCATGACATCTGAGTTCTTCAGTTTGTCATGAGTTACCATTAGGGAAGGATAGTGAATTAGTAACGCTAGTGTGCTTCGTGACTTTTTTGTAGGATGCTAATCAACAAACAAACATGGCTTCAGTTAATGTGTTTTATGTCTGGAGGAGATCTACAAAAACATGTAGCTACATTATGCCAGTATATTATGGATGTGGTTTAGTATGTTGCCCCATCGTCTATTAGACAGTCATGCCCAATTAGGTCATTGGGGCTAACGTGACCACCCCATTGTAAAAGGCTTTGCTATACCCCTGAATGTTTTGCCTCTTTTTTTTTAACATTTTTTTTTTCTACATGGAAATGATTCAAATGTCCCCACAAGGTCAAAACTGTCTGATGTTCAAATCATTGCGGGAACATTTGAAGATTCACTTTAACTCTCAATACTGGACATTAATGCAGTATCCCATAGAGTATACTACAGGCGTACTCACACACAAGGTTCTAATTACAAGTTTGTCAGAACACATAATTAGTATTTTAATCCTCCACAGAGTAACTAAGGACAAAAGGTTTGGGTGGAAAGCATGACACCTGCTCACTTGGTTACTACTGTGCCCAAAGATATTTATGTTTTTATAGCTGACGCATCATTTCATTTACTTTGTAAACCATACAAGTTTATTTTAGCATCCACTCTATTAGTAGTTCTACAGGACCTAGGAACTATCCAAATGATTCAACCCCCATTGCAAAACAGGTTTATTGCCAAAATTTACAGACTTTCAGCTGTTATGCGATGAACAAATCAAACAAAAGCAATTGAAATAGTTCGACACGACGAACGCTTCGAATGGTTTCCCCAAATTCAACTGAAAATGCAACTTCTAATGATTTCTCCAGTCTCAAAATGATTCAACTGCCTGAATAGAATCCCTCACAACAGCACAAATATGCAAAACAGGTGTCCTCTCAAGCCATACCTGATGCAACTAATCAAGGGCTTCATTATATGATACATTTGTTATATGATTAATTTTAAAAGCAAAATTATTAGTAGTATTATGATGGCCACTGGGGCTGAAGGGGTTAACATGTAAAGCTACAAATTACTGTCTCATTGCCTCTGTTATATTAGTGTGTAAGTCTTTGTTATCTGAGCCCAGCAACACACACACACACACACACACACACACAGGTAAGTTAATTTCATAAGAAGCCCTATTTAGTTTGACCTTCAGAGGGGCTGAAAGAGAAAGTGACCCCCCTCCATCCAGCCCACCATCCTCCATTCTCTGTCTTTATCAAAGGATGTGTTTCTCCAGCCAGAGAGATGGGGAGCTGTTGAGGCCCACAGATGGGATCTCTCTCTCTCTCTCTCTCTCTCTCTCTCTCTCTCTCTCTCTCTCTCTCTCTCTTACACACACACACACACACACACACACACACATAGACGGCTCTCTGACTGACTGCTTCATATACATGCATGGCCAGACAGTGCTGTGCACTTAGGGGGCCCATTTCAGGGGGTCTTAGACACACACTGACCCTGACCCACATGTTGGCCATCTTCCACACACAAACCCTGAGAAGAAGAAAAAAATCTGTAAGGGTCAAACAGAGCCTGAGGAGACAGAGATCAAAGCATAGAACTCATACATTATATAACCGGCAGGCTTTGTTCACACAGCAGGGTAAAGCGGAATTTTCTCAAATCTTCATTTTTTTTTAGACAGAGTGTCTCTGTTGCAAAGTATTTGTCAGACTTTGCTTTGTTATAGGTGCTAATAGTGGTAGTATGGTTGTAAGGAGGGGGTAATAATTCACTGGTTAGCCAGCTAGCAACATGGAGATTTCAGCATAGATGATGGCTAACATCCGGTCAGTGTTCTGAACACGTTCGGTTCAGATAATAGTGACAAAATGTCAAGGTTTTAAACACAGAACGAACACAAACATTATTAAAGGACATGAATGTGAAGGGTGTATTTGCCTTTAATCGCCAGCTTTAATGATCTTCTTCTGACTTCATGACCATTTGATAAAGTTTTATGTTCATCCCTGACACTCTATGTTAAATATCCTGAACGAATGCCATATTTCTCATTTCTTTGTGTTTCAGTATCTAATCTCTACCCTTCTCCCTTCGCTCATTCTCTGTACATACGTCTCTCCAGTTTGAGAGTGAGCTAATGAAGACCTTCTGTAGTTATGCTTCTATTGGAGAAAAGCTAATCAGAAGAGTCTTAAAGTGCGCGATAAACATCAGAGTTTGAAGATCCACACCGGGTCCCTGTGTACTCATTTTTTCAGAATTTCGGAGAACTTGGTGCCGTGACCCGGATGGCACACTAACACCTTTTCTGGTGAGTTACGCCGTTATTTTTGAACCTGCTGGGTTGCTTTCCGTGTGAGATCGGAGAGATGGAGTCAGCGTACGAGATATCCTTTCAGGGATTGAGGGAAGACAGGCTGTTTTCTTTGCCGATAATAATAGGACCGGAAGTTTTTAACGTGTCCTTCTGAAGACGTATAAAAGACAAGTAGGGAAAAAAGGCCAAGTTTAGAGGTCAGTTTAAGATGGACCAGAATAAACCAAAAGTAGACCAGTGACTCCAGTGGAAAAGCCCGGGAATGGAGAGCCATATACATCTATCGTCAGTTTGCTGCTTTTTTAATGAGTTTGTTTCAAATCTCTGGCATAAAGAAGAATCAATTAAAAGAAAAGAAATTCAACGTGAAAGGAAAAATACAACTTAAGAAGTCGCTTGTCCAGAAATCTGATTTGTGGCTTGGATCTGATCGTAAAATATCAGAATTCGCCTGTTTGTTTCTTTACGGCTCTAAAACAAATATGGCATACAGTCTCATTTAAGACAAAGACTGAGTCTATGGGTGGGAAATTCCATTGTGATTTGGGATTTGTTAGAAAAGGAACGGTATCTTGAAATAAATTGAAATAACCGGACACACACCAAAAACAACCTCTTAGCACCATTTTTCTCTTTTATAAACATGATTCAAAACACTGCAAATGACCAAAACTTGAAAGCGTGAGTTAAACAGAAATGAACACAGACCTTGCAGGATGTTCACGGTCATTTGGTTTTTCAGCCGAATTCAAAAGAAGTGTGAGGATGCAACCGGTTACCGGTGACTCTTAGATTCAGTCACAATTCCAAGTAAAGTCTTTGAGATCAGTGGAATTCACTCTTATCAGCAATTCAGTTTTGCGCTACAGAATACATTTCTCAAGAATATATTTTTCCATGAGGTAGACCATGGCACATGAATTTACATCGTCAGCCAGTAGCAAAAATGGACAAATTGCGATCTAACCCTAACTTCATCTTTGTCATGTATAAACGCAACTTGAGTAGCATTTGCAATCATGTTTGCATGATGAGCAACATCATTACGAGCCAGCAGGGGGAAAAAACACTGTTATCCATCCATTTTCTGTACCGCTTATCCTACACAGGGTCGCAGGGAGACCGGAGCCGATCCCCCTGGAAGGAGTGCCAACTCGTTGCAGGGCACAATCACACACTCACACTACGGATAATTGGCCAATGCCAATCAGCCTACAACGCATGTCTTCGGACAGGGGGAGGGAAACGGAGTACCTGGAGGAAACCCCTGAAGCACGGGGAGAACATGCAAACGGCCAACATCAGAGCTGCGAGGCAACATGCTAACCACTAAGCCACCAATTTGACATTAAAGTTCTTCTACCCTGTAATTAAATCTAGAAGTTCGATTTATCTATATTAATTAGGTGATCACAACTAACCTATCTGAGTCAGAATAGGCTGCTGGCTGGATGGGGTAGTTGGTGGTGTTGCTAACTCACATATCCAGGGTTCTTTGTTTGATCCTGAGCTTGGGTTACTGTCTGTGTGGAGTTTTGCATATTTTCCCCATATTCACTTGGGTTTCCTCATTTCTTTGGATTCTCCGGATTCCTCTCAACACTCGCGCACGGTGCCCTGTGAGGGACTGGTGAATTCTCCTGCCTTGTTTTCCGGGTCTAAGCTGTATAAGTGTTTACTGAACATGAGCATGGATGAATGAAAAAAAAAAAAACAGTAAATGATATAGTAAAGTAAATGATAAGTACTTTTAAATGCTGAAACTCATAAAGTAAAAAAAAAATATATATTTGAACTCTATGGTGAAACAACGCCCTCTGATGGAGGTGTGAGGAAATGCTTAATTATGACTCGATTATTTCTCCATATCTTAATGTAAATTTTCCGATGTGTTATCCCTGTACATGAAAAGGTCCAAATTCAGCATTATTTAATAAAAAAACAAAACAAAACGAGATGCCTAGTCTTCAGCTGTGACTCTGCGAGGAAGCGCCGCGCCTGCAGCTGTCCTGCCCGCTTACCCGCCCACCTCTGTGCCTCTGGGAGGACGCTGAATGAACACTTGGCATGGCGGGCTGGATCTCCATGGTTACTGAGGCTTAGGTTTGAGTGACACATGGGCGGAGAGGGCGTCTCTGACTGGCTGTGGTGCAAGCTGCAATGCCAGCCGGGGTGCAGATTGGCAGGAAGCCCAGAACTGGGAGGTGGGAAAGGAAGACATGGAGTTATGCAGTTATTTAGGGAGGGGGTGTTTACAATTTCTCAGATACAGTAAACATGCTTATAGACATAAAATGACAGGAGATTAATGATGGAGGCAGTGTGGATGTGGGTGTGGTCTGGCTCCAGGGTGTTGAAGACGGGATTGAGAGTTCACTTCATTTATTTTACTGTTCAAGAAATACAGATCTTGGAAATTGCAATAAACAATAAAATCCAGGAATATTAAATCTAAATAAAGCATGCATGACTCTAAAGAAATCCTGTGATATGATACAACAATTCACATTTGGCACAAATGGCTGAAACACACGTAAAACGGACATCACTCCCAAAACGAGACGCGAAACATGATCCGAATGTGTGAAGAACAATTCGGCACAGCGTCACGTGACGAAAATAAATGCAAAATTTGTTCACAGTTATTTCACATTACCGACTCAATCATTCGAGAAGATGTGTGTTATTAAAGCCTCTTGTTTTTATGCTTTTATCTCATGACCACAAAAGCCCAGGCGTTGGCAATGTTGAATTCTCTCAGCCACAGATTCTAATTTATAAGTAAAAGATATCTTAAGAGAAGGCTTAAGGTAACTGTATCAGTCAGTGTGTCACTCATTTTGTGCCAGCACTCGATAAAATAGCTATAACTCTCTGTCTAATCAACTTCACAGTGGATTTTAAATCCCAGAAATACTGCGAGATGATTGATGATGTCAATGATGAGTCATTTTAATGGTTGAAATAGTCGTAGAGAGAGACAGAAATCGTGACTGACGTCCCTTCCAATTTCCACTTATCTTGGTTAATAGCCAAGATTGAATGAGAAAGAAAGAAAAGAGATGAGGTTTTGTATTAATCAAGCCTCAGCATAATAACTCGGTTAGAACTGCTGGAACATAGTGAGACGGACACCAGTTTTTGGCCTATGAGTGGAAGCGAGTTATTATGATTCGTAATAGTGAAGTGTCATTTGCGAATGTGTCGACTCTGATTCCTAGTGAAGTCCTGAAACTGCAAGTTGTGAAAAAAAAATAAAAATTTTTTTGCCTATTTTGTAATTTATTATTTCAAGTTACAGTATTGTTATTTTGACGTTAACTCATAACACTTACATCGATAGAATGCCACGTTATTGGTATAATAAAGGTTTTTGGACCTTTTGAGTTTGACAACAAAAGTCGAAATAATGAGACAAAATAATGACAATCTGAAAAGTGTAGAGTAATATAATATTAAGTTATTAAGTGGAAATAATAACATAGCACTTCAGCATTTTCATGCAAGTTGTGGTTTAAGGGTTTTGTAGATTCGCAGATCCTGTGACTCTCTTGCTCAAAATTCGTCTCTGCTGTGGTGTGTATTCCGATTTCTCTACTCTGTGTCTGGAGTGTGTTCTGGTGTCTCTCTGACAGTTTGGGTTCTGGTCTCTTGGGCGGCAGTGCTCCATGCTTTATAGCAGCTTGTTTCCTTTTCTCTGGTTTCTTTGTGATGGTGTATGGGTTCTGGGTTCTCTCTGTGATGGTGTATGGGTTCTGGGTTCTCTCTGTGATGGTGTATGGGTTCTGGGTTCTCTCTGTGATGGTGTATAGGTTCTGGGTTCTCTCTGTGATGGTGTATGGGTTCTGGGTTCTCTCTGTGATGGTGTATGGGTTCTGGGTTCTCTCTGTGATGGTGTATGGGTTCTGGGTTCTCTCTGTGATGGTGTATGGGTTCTGGGTTCTCTTTGTGAAAGTGTATGGGTTCTGGGTTCTCCTTGTGAAAGTGTATGGGTTCTGGGTTCTCTTTGTGATGGTGTATGGGTTCTGGGTTCTCTTTGTGATGGTGTATGGGTTCTGGGTTCTCTTTGTGATGGTGTATGGGTTCTGGGTTCTCTTTGTGATGGTGTATGGGTTCTGGGTTCTCTTTGTGATGGTGTATGGGTTCTGGGTTCTCTCTGTGAAAGTGTATGGGTTCTCTTTGTGAAAGTGTATGGGTTCTGGGTTCTCTTTGTGAAAGTGTATGGGTTCTGGGTTCTCTTTGTGAAAGTGTATGGGTTCTGGGTTCTCTTTGTGATGGTGTATGGGTTCTGGGTTCTCATTGTGATGGTGTATGGGTTCTGGGTTCTCTTTGTGATGGTGTATGGGTTCTGGGTTCTCTTTGTGATGGAGTATGGGTTCCGTTTTTATCTGTAATGTTCAGGTTGTGTATTTTCCAGTATCTCGCCAACAGTGTGTACACACACACACACATTTATAAACAAGCACACACAGATATTTATAAACAAAATTTGTTAACCCACTTTTCTTTTTAAACGTGCACTTCTTCTTGCGTCCTATTATGCTGCCCTCTGCTGGTTATTATCTGTTCATCCACCTTCAGCAGTACAGTACAGATCAGAATCAGCACAAGCCAAAATCATCACCCTGCAATTTTTATAACAATGAATAAAGAAAACAGATCTTTTGGTCATTTTGATATTTAATTTTTTAGTAAGCGCTCGGGGCAGTAAAGCAACAACATTGTAGTTAAAGGTAGGGGCACAGGAAATACAGGGCGAAGAGACGAGGCTCTTCCACGCTCTGAAATCCACGGGGGGGTGTTACAGGGACAATACGTATAGTTTAACACCGTTTTTAAAAAAGCAACGTTTACATAAATAACCAGAATAAATTGAAATAGATCTAAAACGTTTCTGGAGCAACAATAACAGTAAGATGCTAAGACAAAACAAAACGAAAACAGAAAAACAAAGAAAGCAGAATGAAGTGGGATCAGTTTCTTATCATCGGTGTCACAACGGAGCGTGTGCACGTATTCTCAGCATAAAAAACCCTGAGTAAACTATCAAGTCAAAAAGGTTAAATAAATTAACTTTGGAATTAATGTCATTCCAACTTTCCAAATACAAGGGCCTCCGGAATGTGTGTCTGGATTAAAAACAAACAAAACAAACAAACAAACAAACAAACTTTTAGAACATAAACCAATCGGCAGTTTGCTCAGAACGCAATAACCCACAGTTTATGAACAGAATTTCATTGTTTTATTCTAGCGGTTTTTGGTAAGAGATTTTTTTTTGGAGGGAAAAATAATAATAAATCATGCACAATGTTATTCTGTTGATGTTTGCTGTTTGGTTAGGAGGACGGTTCTGCAGAGATCAGGCGGCGCTGAGCAGGAACCCGACTCGCTGTAGGTGGCGCTAGTCTGTTACTGCTGTTTGCATTCTGCAGGTTGTTGGGCTTCTCCACTCTAAACAAGGAGAAAGTGAAGGGGGGGGGGGGACACAAACAGTACAATCACTAAAATCAGTTTGGAAGGAAGAAATGAGTATTAAACAATTAAAATACAGTGTACAAATATCAGACGCTAAATATCGCGGATCTAATCTGAAAAGTGTTTGTTTTCTTAGAAATATCCTACATGGATGCTACAGATAATTTGTAATGTTTTTATTTAAGTTTTTATTTTATTTTATTTTTTTAAATGTTACAAACCAGTGTGGCGTATTTGCTCGTTTTTCAAATTTTAAAAATGACAAGTCAGGAGAAACATTTTAATAAATATAATATTTAAAATAGTTTACAACCACTGTTTTTTTTTTTTGTTTGTTTGTTTTTACATGCAGTATCTCTGGTAGAGTTTCTGTTTTTTCGCTGAAGAGTCAACAAAGCCTTAGTTGCACAGATTAAACATCTAATTAAACTAATTATCCGTAATGATCTCGGGCAGTAACAGATAACGCTGCAGCTGGAAGACAAACTAAAGAGCTTTATTCTCCTTCTTGAACGAAATATCTGAATATGAACCAGCAGAGGGCAGTGCAGTACAAAATGAAACCTTTGCATTTACTTAACAATTGAGTATGCAAATAATTCTGCCTTGCTTGTAGTTTGTTTAATACTTTTTGGCAGAAAATGACCTAGAATGTTATTACCCAAGTAACCTGCACGCACCCTGGACTCGAAATGCTGCGTTCAACTCCAAAGTGGAAAGTCGGAGCACGCCATTACACCATTTTCAATCTCGAATAAATGGAGTAAAACAGCGGCTGAGTCGTACAGGGCTGAAAACGTCCTTGTAAAACTCTTCCAGTCGTTCGTTCGTCAGAAATACGAGGACGGTTAACAGAAGTGCGTTTGGAAGCTGCAAAAAGCACCCACGCACAGAGAGCATGAGTCAGTGCTAACCAAATCGTTAGATAATTACATAAATAACTAGTTTAAAACTGGTTTGTTTATCGCATCCGGTGTTCATACAGCTCTCTCCTTTGGCTCAGTTTAGCAGTTCATATCAACAAAAAACCAAAACAAACAAACACTGCAACCCAAAAACACACGTGTGTTTGATTCACTTCCTGCAGTTGAGTCGATTCGGAGTCGAATCACTTTCACACTCAAGTTCACTAGACCGCCTCGCTCTGATGCTCTCTGACCCGAGCGGGACACGACCGTCACAACACCCGTCACAACACAAGTCACAACAACTCATTAATCGGACGATATATTGTCCCAGAAATAATCGCGATAAACGATAGTATTGTCATTTTAAGATCGTTTTATGCGACTAATATAGCGATAATATAACGGCAGAGAGTTTTAGTCTTCCGACGAAAATATCCTACAAATTTCGTCAATATTTCGTCGTCATGTTTATTAACTTCATTCAATTTCACTCAGAATAAAATGCCACGGAATATCAGTCGACGGCATTTTAGTTGACGCGTAAACCGAATCTTCACACGTTTTATATTTATATTAACTTAAACGCGCGTCAACAAAGACGTGTGAAACCCCGATCTCCTGAAATAATAACATCACATTACCGGGACACTTCTACAATACAATATTGTGAATTCTTTACGCTTTAGCTCGTCGTTGTGCGTGTTTCAGTGCGTTGTTACGGAAACGGCGTACCCGTGACATGACTTACCCGTTCTTCCCTAGCGCCTTACTTCAGTTCAACTTTGCTTCATTTTGTCCAGAGGCGAGCTGTAATGTGTTTATGTTGTGTGTGAATGTCTGATTAATCACGTGTGTACAGGACACGTGGTTTGGGGGAGTTAATGAATTAACCCGCTAGTAAAGCGCTTCAGTTCACCGCTGTTGATTGTTGTGTACCTCGTGTTTCGCACCTGTTTTTGCATTTACATTTAATTCATTTGTATATTTAAACCCCCCGTGTCTCTGTGTGAAGTAATTTTCAGTGTGTGTGTGTGTGTGTGTGTGTGTGTGTGTGTGCTCATGACATTCCTAACTTACCTAGAAATGCATGAAGTGACAAATGAGTTACGCCTGTAATTGGAGAGGTGGAAAAGGAGAACAATCACAATGACAATTAAACTCAAACGTTTGAAACAAACAAGATGGATGTAGAAAGCTAAAACACAGAGAACCGATTAAAAAGCGACAGATGCAATATAATGTGGTTTTTAAAGTCCCAGAAAACTTTAATCTGTGATTCCTTTCTACGGCGGTTCATCTTGGTCATGTAGGCAGTAAGGATGCAACGAAACCCTGTTTTTTTTTCTTCCCCTCCCTCTCTGTACGAGTACCTGCTTTTAGGTATTCGTCCGTACCGATACCGATACGGAAATGACTGAAACCATTATTAATCGATCGGGGG
This sequence comes from Ictalurus punctatus, assembly GCF_001660625.3. Taxonomy (NCBI): domain Eukaryota; kingdom Metazoa; phylum Chordata; class Actinopteri; order Siluriformes; family Ictaluridae; genus Ictalurus; species Ictalurus punctatus. Next base: position 17,081,266 of record NC_030442.2, read on the forward strand.
AGTCACGGAACATTTTATTTAGCTTTGTTTATGTTCTCCAAGTTTAAATTGGTGGCCATAAAATGTGCACAGCTAGTCCATTTTAAACGGAGCATCTTTGCTAGCTACGTTAGTTACCATGGCTCGAGAACGGTTGCCGTGGAGAAAATGCCCCCTGCCCCCCCCCCCCTTCTTTCACATTCACTGTTCCTCATGGTCATTGGCCAATAGTGGATGATCATCAAGAACAACATACTGGCTAAGAGCTGTTGTTGCCTGTAGATATTTTTTCCATCCAGACAGCATTTGCTGCCATTTTCAGATCAAGGTCGTTCCATCTCGTCCGTTCATGTACACTATGCTTACGTCACATAGCGTTTTATAAGTGCGAGTAAATCGAAACCCGATGCCCAGATCTACCCTCGTGAATAACTTTTACTAACACTAAGCGATCCTTCTCGAACGCTCTCTTCGGTGCTTTACATAACACAGATGTTTGGGATCTTACATTCATTTTTTTACTCTATGTTCTCTGGGACTTTAAAGGACGACAAAAAAAAAAAAATAAATCAATACTGACCTTTGCATCTCCTTCCTCCTCTTCTTCCTCCATATCATCCTCTTGATCCTATTTCACACAAACACACATTTATTATCCAACTAGAGACTTCTTAATAATAACAATCCGCCCTAAACACACACACACACACACACACACACACACACACACAAATAAACAGAAAGAAAACCAAACTACTAAAATGATCTCAACTTACCTCCTCTTCACCTTCATCGAGCTCTACGTCCTCGAACTGTGAGAACACAATTACACAAACACAAACAGACACAACTATTATGCATATTGGCACATACACAATGTTTGTAGTGTGCAACATCATGACAGGAAAAGCGCACAGTGTTGAATAAAGCGGTTATTTCACGTACGCTCTCTTCATCCTCCAGCGCCTCTCCGGTGAAGTACAGCACGGCTCTCGGTACTATCCTCTCTCGGAAGAAATGTCCGATTTCAAAATCTGTGGCTAGAGTGATTTCAGAGTCCTCATCCTGTTAGCACGTAAAACATTGGCAGGGATAAATAACACACCCATGCCTCAGCACACCAGACAATCTCAAAAAAAAACAAAAACAACGGGATGTTTAAATGGTGACCTCGTCTTGTGTACTGATTTTGATTTAAATATAATGGTTTTGCTAAAAAAAAAAAAAAAATGCTTAAACAGACATAAAGTCACAATTTTGAATATAAATTCTATATAAAACTGACTTTTCTATAGAAAACATGAGCTGAGTTAGTGATGTCATTAAAGCAGGCTATAAAACAGGCTCTTTGGCTGATGTTCATGAAGAACAGAATGTTGGGCTTAACAGTACTGAACGGGCTGCTGTTAAATAATAAATAAAACAAACTAACAAAAAAAAAAAAAAAAAAAAAAAAAAAAAAAAATCGCTAAGAAAATTAAGATACAAATCTTAACAGTTTCCCGGGAGAAAAGCACAAAAAACCCCTGACATTTTCAACAAAGCCGCAGTGAAATCGAGTATCCTTCGCCGCGACAATCACAAGAAAACTCACGCGAAGTCATATACGGACTGAAAAGATGTAGAAATGTTCTACAAATTGTTTCCTTGAGCATAACAGAATTTATTTACAGTTTATTTTATACGTGGATTATTTTTTAAATCGATTTCGTATATAAGTTTACCTTGGAGAAGTATGTAATTTTAAAAAAAAATAAAATAAATTATTTCAATAAAAGAAAAAAAAAAAAAAAGAAAAACTGGGACTAAAAGCACACTAATAATAAAGACTCACCCATTCACTATCCGGGGAAACTGTAAGGGAAGAGAAACAACGTGTTATAGTTCATCTGCAACTAATCATTTAAGAACTTTAACAATGCGTATAGCCTCTAAATGTGATTTCCAATCTAACAAAATTTCTTTTATTTTTTACCTTTAATTGGGTTGAAAAAGTTAAAAAAGGAGTCAGTGGGCACTTGTTTAGTGACCATCCTCACGACACCCCTGCCCTTGTGCTTCTGTTTTTTCTTAATAGTTTTGACGGTAACATCTTTCCCTTTGTGCCATTCGATCTCACATCTGTCATAAGATGAAGGGGGGAAAGGGGGGGGGGGATGAGGCAAAGTTTTCAAGATTCATTCCAAATTAAAACTAAGAAAATTATGTTGGAGCGTATTTAAACGGCTCTCCTATTACACGCACCCCTCACAGTCGATGATCTCCGGGCCTTCGAAGGAGAACGGCTCGTCCGTGTCGGGTTCCGACTTCATCTTGTAGACTTTTGTGAGGACAGTGTTTTTAAAGTAGCTGTTAGGTTCAAAGTGAAACTCTAAAGTGAAACTCTAGAAGAAAACAAACAAACAAAAACACACAATAAGAATAGACTCATTAACATTTGTATATGCACTAAACTAATAACGGTAACTGACCAACATGAGCGTCTTATGACAGGAGGGTATGTAAGAAGTAAAACACTCTGGATTGTGCTGTTATGGGAAAATAATCAACCACAGGACGCCGTGATGAATCAGGGTTACTCTTATCATCTCATAGTTGATTATTTTCCAATAACACCACATCATGAAGCTTTTTATTCCTTTTACAACGACAAATTTGTCAATGCTGATCATTAATATTTAAAAACGACATGTCATAGACCAGTTATCAGAGCTTCTGTTCAAGAGTTCCGCAGTGTATAGGACTTCTCCAGTCTCAAAATGATTCAACCCCCTGAACAGAATCCCTCACACCTGATGCAACTAATAAGCCCTTGATTAGTCACATCAGGTGTGCTTGCAGACCTGCGAACTCAGAAGAGGTGAAAAAGGTGACATATGAACATGCATATATATATATATATATATGCATGTTCTCCCTGTGCTGTGTCTCCGTGACCCTTCAATCACGTAGAAAACACGGAGATTTTCACCAACTAATCCAACCGCCCCATGAGATCCAAAGCCTATTTCAGAATGGACAAAGAGCTGATTGGTTGGTTCTTGTCACATGACCTGTGGTGCACATGTGGAATTCTGAAAAGTTGGGATTTTCCATCTTGAAAAACGAGCGCGTCGCACAGCATGAGCATGTCTACATTTAATATAACGAATAAAAGAACGGGCCCTTATTGTGCTTCCAGTTCCCCCCCCAAAAAAAAACCTCTTTGGATCTACATGATTCACGTAAATGACATATTTTGATTCAAAACGGTGAATTTCGCCGAAAAGCGACTAGTTTGCAGGTATGGCTTGAGACGACACCCATTTTGCATACTTGTGCTGTTGTGAGGGATTCTATTCAGGGGGCTGAATCATTTTGATTACAACTGTATATGAAAAGGTGTTTTCACGTCCTGCATTAAACTCAGCTTTGGACTTAATGCCGACATCAATGGGAGCTAGTTATCTTTTGAAAACTTTTCTGTAGAAAGTTACAGACTTTCTTTGCGCCTAAAAAGACTCTATCATACTGTAAAATGAATAGAACTTTGTCCTTATTTACCATAGGTTCGTCGGGTCCAGAAAACGTCACTTTAATATCCTCTAGATGTTTAAGGATTGGCTCGTCGGCTTCCTGGTGGGAGAAAACCGTTACAGGTTACATTAAAAACCCAAAGAACTAGGAGTTATTTACATACATACAAACACAATGTGAACCTCGCCAAACCACATGCTCTCTCTCTCTCTCCATAAACAAATATTAAACCCCAAATATCTTTACTCCATGACAAACCTGTGAGCCAGTACACCATTATGGAATTTTGGACTATAAAAAAGTACATTTTGTCCAATCTCCTCCAAAGAGAGTGTGAAGAATGAATTACTTCATTGGGAGTAAAAACTCGCTGGTTCACCTGTAGCATATCGCTCAGCATGTCCACACTGCGGAATATAGTGAGCCAGAATTCAGGAATTCCTTTGGGATTTTCCTCGGCAGCGCCCCCCTCTTCCGCTTTCTTCTCTTCTATGGAGGCTTTCTTCTGTAGCTCATCCTGAAAAGAGCAGTCAGGCTCTGATTACAAGCCACTCTGTTGACCATACAAACATCAGGCCCTTCATGGTGACTAGGGTAGGAATTATGAGAAGTAGAGATGATGATCATCTCTACTTCTCATTAAAAAAAATAAAAATAAATAAACAATAATAAATAAACAACAGGTCCTCGATCAGCACTCATTTGACTAACTCGGTGATGTAAAGATGCAGGTTTGGCTTGGAGGAACAATTACGACAGCATTAATCAGACACCGCGATGCAAAGCTATGCTGATGGTCTACTCTGATTAGTTTAACAATTTTAAAAGTAAAAGCACTGAATGGAAGTTACAGAATATAAAGCCCAGTTTACACCAGACAGGGCAAGAATGTGGTGCGAACACAGGGCTCCAACGTTCATTGGGAAGACACAAAGTTAAATCCTCACCATGCCACAGCCAAGCGGTTGCACAAGTGCGCACACCCCTTAACAAACAGGGTGTGCAGCAGTTTAAAAAGATGAACGTGCTCGAATTGGCAAGCCAAGAAAAAAGAAAAAAAAAAAAAAAACTGGGAGAAAATAAGGTCAAAATTTAAATAAACAGCGTCCCTGCTTCTAATACGCTTCCGTGTTAATCTACGAGGCATTTTGCTATATTTCAGCACATACCCCTACAGTAGCTTTCACATTTTGTGAAAAGTCTTCCTGTCAAAGAGTGTAGGAGTGAAAACCATCACAGAATTAGTGAAATTTATAGGATGGCTGCGTGGTCAAGTCCTGGCTGAGAATAGGAGAAGTCGCAGAGAACGAGCGGGAAATGAATGAGTGCTTACACCTGCGCGTGTTTAAGAATGAGGCGTATTTATAGTTTGTTTGTGTTTCAGTCATTGTTTTTGCCCCACAAAAGAAAGCGTCGACTGCCGGAAGAGCGGACAATGACCTTGATCATAAAAACAGACCGAATGCCTTTGTTTTGTTTTCTGTAAGGTCATTTAACACGGTAAACAAAGTGTTGAAAAGCGCTCCGGTTCAAAACAAACTGTCGGGCTACGTTGCGATTTTCAAAGCATGCCTCCGGCTTCCTAATTCTCCTCGATGCCTACCAGGCTGGTAACGATATACAGTCGTAACATGTGCAGTCAAAACGTATATTTGCTCGTTATGTTTATTATATCGACTATACAGTAATGAACGCTCTGCTCGGGTGTAAACCACACCAGTTCTACAATGAGAAACGACGTGGAGTGGTTGTGACACATCATGCCGGTTCAGGTGTAAAATATGCTGAACGGTGCGAATACTCACCGCTAGCTCTTCATCCTCGTGATCGCTCTCGCTCTGCCATTCACATTCCTCGTCTGTAGGTTCCACTGTACCAGTTACAATGCTTTTCCTCTGCAGCCCAACAACGTGGAGAAAGAAATAAACAAAACACACTACATTTGTTTTTGTATAGAGAGGCTGACTTGCCAAATTATGTGCCTCAATTATCATTATAAAAAAAACAGAAAAAGTTTATCAGAAAAAAGGGTAATCTTTGAATAAAGCAAAACTCTGACGTGTGTCTTAAATTGACCAAATCTGTGAAATTAAAGCTTTATTTAATGCAGCATTTTCACCAAGGTTCAGTGTGTTTCTATGTAAACTGAGCTACGTCCACCGCTGACCGGATTAAATTCATCCACTCCAAAGTGCCACCATCCTTAACACTTAACATCTAAATTGTGTATTTATTATTATTCTAACTACCTAACCCACAGGAGGACTAGTTCATACTGCTTCCTGGTCCACCCTATTGGTGTTAGGTAGACTCAAATCCATATATAGTCGTGAACTGAGTGCGTCTTCCGTCTGCTTTATTTTATATTCAACGCTGGGACTCACCTTGTCAAACAGTGGCTGATATAGAGCAGCGTACTTTCTTTCCAGCTCGTGTACCTCTTCGTAAAATTTGGCTTCTATGTGTGAACTCTTTACTTGGAGATTCTTTAAGGCGTTGACTCTTCTCCTGACGGACAGCGGTAAGCTGCAGGAACGCGAGAGAGAGAGAGAGAGAGAGAGAGAGAGAGAGAGAGAGAGAGGAGAGAGAGAAGGGAGGTGGTTTAGGAATGGATGAACATCTGGACCAGAACATTTTCCAGCAGCAGGTTTTTATTTTTTATTTTTATTTTCAAAGGATATGTTGTTTTTCTTACTACACCAGAACAATAACAAAGACACTGAGCTCCTAGGTGAAAGTACAAACCACCAATATGCCCTTCATTATCGAACCATGGTGTCCTGCAATGTCTGGTGGAAACGGGTTATTATCTACTATCAACCTGTTAATTTCTAATCATGTAAATTTCAAAATAGTCAAATTTTCAGTAAAATTCAAAGAAGATGGCATCGCTGGCACATTAACATTGGGTAAGTCTGTGCTCACCTGTCCATAACTGAAGGACCCTGTGTTAAGTTGTCTAGTCTGTCCTGAAGAGCCGCCAATGCTTGTGGGTTCTGCATCACCAGATCGCCCACCTTACCTGCAAACAGAGGACGGTTATCAGCACACACAGAAAAAGAGCTTTCTATCTGGGAAATCCGTCCCAAGTTTGTTATTCCAAGCAACAGTGGAGGTCACGTGACACCATGACACAAAAAATGAAAACCATAAAACACTACATTTTCAAGTCCTTTTACAAATCGCTTGCTTGCATGTCCTTGGTAGAAAACATGAAACGGTTTTACATGTCCGATATATGTACTGCTGTTGCTTTCTTAAAATTTTTTAAATGCATCTGAGCTGACTAGCACATGAGAGCAAGGAAAACAAATGACATTTTTAATCACACTCGCATCATCATTACAATTATTTGTGAAAATGTTAAAACATTTCATTGTAGGCCTATTTCATTTTTTTTTTTTTATAAAGTCAAAAACTGAAAACGCTGAAAAGGTTCGATGGCTGAAATTTTCTTAATAAAAAATATTTTTGACTGATCACAGCTGGTATTAAATGGAATGTTAAATATAGTGTTATGTCGAGAGTACGTTGATGGGTTTAATATCAATTAATAAGCGAGGACGTCACTTTTATCGGCGAATCTTTCAAGCGGGAAATCGACAAAAGGTTAACAATGTGAGATGTAGGGAAAGGGGCGGAGCTTATCATCAAGTATCAGGTGATATCGGAGAGGTTTTTTTTTTTTTTTTTTTTTTTTAAAAAGACGTATACAACTTTTTAACTTGAAACTAGCTAAACAGCTTTCTCCAACCTTTCCATTTGGGAACCATTACCACAGGTAGTACATTTTCTAAAGACTAATTAGCGTTTGACCTGACAGTGAGAGATCGTATTCTGCTCCTTTGAATGGTATGGAATTTTGTTACAATGCGGGAGCCTAGAGATTTCAGATGTATCTCCACGTCTGTGTCAATGACAGACTGCACAGGAATCCAATTGCTGCAACGTCTTGAAAGCACAATAATTAAGTCTTCATAAAAGTTTTAGACTGAAACCTTATACTACCCGTGCCAGAATAGCATCTCAAAATAATCACGCACAGCTTGACTTTACAGAAGAAACAACAGTCCACTGGCTGATAAATATTTCAGCTTCTGAACAACTAAAGAATAGCTTGCTCTTCTTTATATATATATACACACACACATATAAAACAAACAATGAAGATCTTTGTGGATTTACTTCACCTTTGGCTTCAATCTTATCTCCTTCCATCTCATAAAAACACAGCTCGAATTTTCTGCGAAGAAGCAAACATTTTATTTAGAAAGTCATTATTAGAAGGAAAAACCATCTTAGGAAAACAAAAATACACAATGAACTCATAATTTGAGTGTACTCCTAACAACGAATCATCACTAACATTACACGTTTTTCATTTAATGTAACCGACATTCAAATAATAGACTACGCTTCAACTAAGAAATTGTGTTGCTAGAATAAATATGCGAATTATGGTTCGACGCATAATAATTTAGCTAGTTTCGAAACTCAATGGGTTATGTGGTATTAAAAAAAGTCATCAATTACAAAACTTGTCTGAGGTATTAAAATTAATTCTATTTACTAATCTGTAAATTCGAAAAGAAAATCGATTTTGAGATTTCGTCGAAGAGATTCCCCAGTTGACTGGTAAAATGTGATTACAGAACTTTTTTTTTTTTCTTTTTTAAGGTGTTTAGTGTCTTTCTTTAGCGATTTAACAGCACATCTGAGAGAAATGTTGACATTTCGGACAACACTGTCTGGTTTAAATGTCAGTTCTACTTTTACATTGTTAGTACAAAAGCTAACTAAAATGTTAGCTAGTTGACGCTCGGCCAACATAATTTCTCAGTTGCCTAGCAACGGATCTCGCGCGATTGTTTGTTTGTTTGTTTTGTTTTGTTTTTTAAACCACCTGAGCGGCGGTGGGTGTATCTCGTTTTTGGCTTTCGTGAAATTAGGGGGAAAACGCAAAAAAAAAAAAGTGTAATATATATATATATATATATATATATATATATATATATATATATATATATATATACACACACACACACACATTTAATTATGAACGCAGCGTATATATTATTTACGTGTTATTTCGTAATTTTGTGGATTTATTCCAAAACAGTAGCTTTGATTTTGGGGAGATATTTCGCTCGTGCGACATACTAGAAAACCGCTAGCTCAATCCTATGACGCAACTCGGCCAACTCCGCTAGCTCTCGAAGTTAGCTCAAGGCTAGCTAGCGAAAACATTTCCAGTTTGTTCAGAATTCAGTCACAAATATTGAAAAAGTTTAATACGGTCATGAATATATAGGCTGAAATGCGCAATTACGCTGTTTTTACGTTGCTCCAACAAGCTGGCATTTGCTAACATGCTAACGTTAAATAAAAAATAAAAAACACACAACAACAACAACAACAAAAAGATTCTGGGGCGGCACCACAGGATTTCACTAGATAGCGAGTTACTTCACTGATTTTTTTTTTTTTTGTCCTGTATAAGAAAACGAACGAATGAATCCTAGCTGGTTATCAAAACGATAAATTCTAAATGAACTAATTTAGGTGTGAGTTATATATTTAAGTTTGATAGCGGCTCGTGTGCTAATAAATGAGCCGCTTCACTATTTACACTCAATATTCATCCAAGCGAGCTAGCAAGATATTTACAGTTACTTCAGGAGACTAATGCTAGCTAGCCAGCTAACACGGCTAATACAGCATCAACAATACAGCTGGTAAAAAAAAAAACAAAGAGCTGTCAAAGCGGAAGACAGAAAACACCAAAACAATACATACCACGGACTGATACCTTTTTAATGAAAATCCAGATGATCTAAAATATGATTGTAGGTTTTTTTTGTTTTTTTGTTTTTTTTTTAAGCAGCCAGCTTTCTTACCTTTTTCCAGAGCTGTTATTCTTCTCATGGATACTTTCAGCACTTTGTATCAATGCTTAAAAACCCACGGATAGCGCCGCCTGCTGTCTGTGACTGTAAGTGCAGCACACGAGCAGCTTAAACACCAGAGATTCATGCCACATTCATGCCAAGAAGGCAACTCTTTTCAGGGGAAAGTTGGTAAGTGAGGCATGCTCGTCACCGGAAGGCGTCATGGATTAATTTGCATATCAAGACGTGCAACGCGAAGAAGGAAGTTTTTTTTGTTTTTAAATACTTGGAATAGAGTTTTGTCAGGGTGGAAAATAACATTATTTCTGTAGAAATTTTACAAAGTAATCAAAGGGTGATTCGATCATAAGGAGAGTTGGTAACACGTTACTGTAATCTAATTACGTTTTCTGATAACGCAGTAACGTGACGCTAATGCATTTTAAGTTAACGGATAAAGCCGACGGTATGACAGCAGGGATGATGGCAGCTGCTTTTCGCCGTCACATCTCTCGTTCATTTATAAATCATAAAATATTTCTCAGCAGACCATGTGAATGAAACGTTTGAAACAGCCCCTTCAGGTCCATGAGGCCATGTGCACTCGCAGGACATTTCTGCCTGTAGCGGAAGACTGACGTAATAAACGTGTGAGCCCCTTCCTAGAGCGGAAACGATGCATGAAATCCGATCAAAATTGATCATTAAAAATGCATTCAAAATGTCGGCTGTGTGTTTTGGTTGTCCATTTGTGATTGGGTAACTCAAGATGGATGCTAATACCAGGTTTGAACAGAGCCTATTTACATATTTACAAAATAGAGTCAAACCAGGGCGGTACGGTGGAACAACACGTCTGGTGTGGGTTTTTTTCCGGGTTCTCCAGTTACTTCGCACTTTCCAAAAACATTCAGGTTGTTTACTTCAAAGTTTACTTCAGATCCCCCTTGCTTCTGTTCATGAACAGGACCTAATTACATAACTTATTCTTTAAATGCACCTTTTCTCTCCTTATATTTATATAAGCGTTATTTTTTTTCACACTGGGGGGGGGGGGGGGGGGGGGTCTTGGAGACACAAAGCGCCTTGCCAGGTTACTTTACAAAATGTTTATTAGTCACATAAAATAAGTCGGTGACCACTTTCAGTGCAAAAAGGACGAGAGAACAAACTTTCCAAAATGTCATAGCAACTTTATGAAGCAAGTCATATGTACAGCGTTTAACACCACAAAGGGGTAAAGATAATAAGTTTTATATCACAGAATAATAGCCACAGTTCTGGCCTATGACCAAATAAACATCGACTACATTGATAGTTAAAAAAAAAGAAACAAAAAGAAACTTCATAACATACAGCTTATAATGATGGGGGGGGGGGGGGGGGGGGGGGCATAAACTAAACAAGCCTTTTAAAATGTACAGAAAAAAGTAAGCAAAGAATTTCCCCCATGTTATATTAACCACTCTGGGATATTTATTTATTTATTTTCGGATCACTTTTTTGATCTTTCAAGCTTTAAAAAACTATTAGAACAATATCTTGGGGTTAACAGTAATAACCAAGCTTTAAAGCTTTGACCAATTTACGATGTTGAATTTCCAGATTCCATGACAGAAAGATATGTTACCTGACACAGCATCTTTAATCATACGTGGTGTTTTCTCATTGTTCTTAAAATACAGAGCATAAACAAGCAAACAAACAAACAAAACTAAATACATAAGAACACATTTAATGATCTTTTTGTACATGAGGACTAATTCCTCAGGCAGGTTACACATTTGCTGGCTTCTGATAAATACACGTTGAACAGTTTAATAACAACGACAACGGCGACAACAATAACTACAGCAACGACATTAAACAGTGCCTGTGATTCCTCACATATACGTTTGATATATTAAAACGCGCTTAAATTCAGCGGAGTACTTTAACAGTCTTTTGCACTGCTACAGTTATATATGTATTTTTTTTTTCCATTTTACAAATTATACCAGTAGTGTGATTTTTAAACATTCTTTTAGTAGAAGTTTCAGTGCTACATGACAGATTGCATGTTACAAATTACAAAAAAAAATTGAGTGCCTACGAAAATGCCTCGAAAACAAAATTTTTTTTTCAAATTTTCAAATTATGATAAAAGGAGTATAAAATTCCAACAACAACAACAAAAAATCCCCTCAAATTCCAGAGCTTTTCTTTGGTATGGAGGGACAGTAAGGCTAAGATGTATTGTGGAGACCTCATCACAAATTGACATTGTATTTTTGCATCAGGCACAAGAAAATCAGCAACATGCTGTATACCAATTCAACACAATCTTTTGTATAGTGCATAAAACTTTACGTTATTTTCGGAGCCCAATCATTTTGTTAGCTATGACTTGTTCAAATTCTCAGCTTAAGTTCTAACCAATGGCATAGTGGTACTCCTCCTATGTTATTTAATGTGAGATTTAATTCGTAACAGTGCAAGGATAGTAACTAAACACAAAAAAGTCACAAATTGCTACAGTAAAGTTTAAAAAATATTCAGCACAACATTGCACTTCTTACAATGGCAAATCAATCTATTTGATATAAATAATTTTTTTTCCTTTTGCAAAACATTGAAGATATAAGAAGGTTACATAAAAATGTAAAGTTTACGTATTCAATTACAAAAAAAAAGCAGGGGGGGAGGGGTGCGCCACTAAACTAAAAAAAAAGTGGCTGATCAACTAATGTAAAAATGCATATATAATCAAATCTATAGACTAATCCTGAATAAAATCTCTTACTGACATTTTTTTTTTAAAATTCCTATTAATTTTATTCAAGATCTAAATTTGGACTTGATACTCAAGAGGGCTGTTCATCTTTAACAATCAGGAATAATTGTAGTTATTAGTTTTAAAGGTTTTTTGAAAAATACAGTGAGTGCACACATTAAAATGAACAACAGTCGTGTTCATCATGCTCCGGTGATGTCTCGATCGAAGCTTGAAGAATATGCCCTTAATTTGTCTCTTAAACAATTGTCTTTCATGCCTTCAGAAAGAAAAGGCAGCTTGGATTTCCCTAACACGTTGGCAATACACAAACTGTGACTTCTAGTGCAAATATTCAAGCTTTTTAACGATTGTTTTCAAAACTCTAATGGTTCTATGCATCATTTATTGAATTTTTATCCCTCAGCTAGAACTTGGGGAACCCTGAGATAAAAATTAGGGAGAATTGAAAGTAATATATATGAATTCAAAGAAATGATTCATTTACAAATGACTAGCAAGCCAATTATTATTACAAAACCAATACTGTTCATCTTTGGACTTTAAAAGTCATTAAAATTTTGCACTGTATGTTGTGTAAGTGCCAATTGCCATATTTTATATATATATTATTATATATTATATATAGCTTTACAATATAAATTACAATATATAAAAAGACAGCAGGTATAACGTTCTGACTTGTTATATTCCCACCCTTTTAGGTAATACATATATTTATTTATTACTATCGTGTTATCAATTTATGCACCTGGAAGCACCTATTGGACATAAATGACTGAATGAATCACAGTATATCAGACAGCCTGAAGTCTTAATTGAAGTTCGTTATGCATTAAGAAGTAAACATTTAAAAAAAAAAAAAAAAAAAATCTATTTTAATTTTATTTACACAAAGATACCTTGCCTGCAAGGTGTGCAGAAATATCCCTTGCTTTTTGGTAAACTGTAAAATGATCAATTTGTAATTTCACAGAATTTCTTGGAAGCTGTACAAACTAATTTCTTCGAGACACTCGAACCCTGGTTAAATTTCATTTCTCTTTCCAGCATTTGAACGTGTGTGGAGAGAAATCGAACGTGACAGCACCACAAAAAAAAAAAAAAACAGAGGCACACATGACAATTTTGGAGGAAAAAAAGAACCAGCATTCTGAGGAAAAAAAGGGATAATTTCTGTTCAACCCAGGAACTGAGCCCAGCAATTTGCTTTGTGTAAACACTTAGAGAACTTCCGCTAAAAACCACATATATAGATGAAAGCCGTTAATTATCAAAACAACGCAAGCTAGAAATTAACCCAACATTTCCACTGTTGTCTGGTCCTTGCTCTCCAACCAATCAAATCCAGCAGAATTCACAGTCTCGTTGCAAATCTGTTGGAAAATCGGGTCATTCTTCAGTTCCTCCAGTGTCGGTTCTTCATACTGCACTTGCTGCTGACCTGCTGCTGGATCAAAGAGAAGGTTTGCATCTAAAGTGTTTAAATCATTCATGCTACTGGACAGTTCAGAGGTCAGTTGCATATCACCAGGAAACTCTGAACCTCCAGTGCCAAATTCGGTCGCCTGGCCTGGAAGCTGTGAGATGGCGTTCAAGCTGTCTTCATCTAACAGGTCTTTATCAGTCGTATTGAAAAGGAAAGACTGCTGGTGCTGATGTTGCTGGAGGTCTTGCTGTGGTTGAACCATCAAGGCCTGATTCTGCTGCTCTTCAGATAGCTGCTTGTTCTCTTTTGAGACTGACTGCCTTGGGGCCTCTCTTGCAGAGAAGCTTATTTGATCCCCTCCATTGTTCTTCATGAGGTAAGCAGGCTTTGTAAATCTGTAAGCTGAGGAGCCAGGCGAAATCATAGCCTGGTGATTGGCACTGGCATGGAAACTAGAAGCAGCGGTTGTTTCCAGGATTTGTGAGAGGTTCATGCGAGCAGTGTAACTGGATGGCATATTGTTCATGCCAAGTCCACGTAGCACATTTTCTCCATCACCATCCATCTTGTTGAGCAGGACATTGGTAATGTTTTTAGTGTTGCTTTTCTGCCCACCAGCTTGCATGGGCAAAACCTCTGTCTGCATCATCACGTTAACCGGCACAGACTGACTCCTCTGCACCATACTACTAATGCTAGTATTTGCTTTACTATTAGCAAAGATGTTCAACACTTCCGGTGTCACTGGTGAATTAAAAGGAGAGGCCACATAACGGCGGACATTGGGATTTGGGGTTCCACTCAGGTTGCGCTGCCTGACTGCTGGACTGACACTGCGGCAGCGGAATGATCCAGAGGAGGAACTGCTGGTTTTGTTATCAAGTGGGGCTGGAACAGCAAATCCTTCCTGTTTATTAAGGTTTGCCATGCTAGCCACCTGCTGCTGGACTGGTGAAATAGGTGTCAAGCGACTTATGTGCATGTCATGGTGCCTGACTGGTGATGGATATGTCTGGCCAGGAATGGCAAAAGCATGAGGTTTCCTGAACTGGTTATCCACCAGATTCTGATAGTTGGGCAGAATACTAATTCCACTGTTGGAATTACTACTAGTGCTATTGTAGTTATTATTCATCCAGTCCAGCTTAGCTTTATCTGGGTGGGTGGCCATTGGTCTTTGCATGGGCTTGACCGGGCTTGACGAGATAGTGCTGCCGTCCCGGTAACTTGTGATGTTGGAGTTGATAGGAGTAAAGGCAAATGGGTTCCTACACTCAACAGGACTGGGCGGAATGCCACTACTGCAGTTTGAGTGTGGTGTTCCAATTGGGGTTTGACAGCTGCTTCCCAGAGCACTGTCCACGGGGGTGGTGGGGGCAAAATGTGAGCAGGGGCTCTCACGGGTCAATCCCTGCCCCATTCCTATCATCTCTGCGCTGTGGGTGGGGGTGTGTATAGGTGTGCTACTAGTGTTGGCCAAGTTGTAGCAAGAAGTGCTGGCCTGGTGACTGGACATCATGCTGTTCTGCAAGGCAGCCTGTTGGCATTGCAGTGCCATGTCCTCACAGCCATCAAAGTTTGGCATGGAACTATTCATCTTCATCTGCTCCTCCATCTGAACTAGCTCCTCTACTATACTGTCCTGAGTCATATCATCATCATTAAATGGGAAGTAACCCACATGGGGCTGAGATGAGACATGTTCCACCATATCAGTAGTCATCTGCACTAGCTGGCCTGTGGCAATAGGTCGAGTCATCACAGGAGGCTCCATAACAGAAGTGGACATTTGCTTGTTTTTTACTGTCCCCTGGTGAGAATAAATTTGTTGCTGATTGCCATCTTGTTGCTCATTATTCCAAAGCACAGCATTCAGTTCACATACTGCAGAGGAGCTAGACTGCTCCATACCTACTTGCATGGCTTGGGTATTTTTGTTTGCATGCTGCTGTATCAACGCCTGACCTGGGGCGCTAACAGTGCGAGTAACTATTGGCTTGCTGTTCGTATTGGATGAAGACCCTTCCCAGAGTCCTTGGGAAACACTCTGTGGTCTGTTAAAGGTCTGAAAGCTTGTATTCCTGACCTGATAATCCTGGCAAGGAGCACTCACAGCTGTGGTACCAGCAGTGATATTTTTTACATTAGAGGAGGACCCTTCCCATTGTCCCTGCAAGATGTTTTGAGAACTGCAGACAGTCTGGAAGCCAGTATTTCCAACTGGACTATCAGAGAATGTAAGGATACGAGTAGGAGCACTGGAGGTAAGCTTCATCATAACTTTTCCAGCAGCTGAATAAAGTTCACTTTCTTCAGGGGTGTCTGATCTGGAAACATTCTTCACTGCAATTTTCCTAGCCAATTTTGCATCTTCACTTCCCTCAGAAATGTAAATTTTTTTGACAGGTGTCAGGCCGGAATCTGGGTGTAAGCCTTGCCTTTTGCGAGGGCTTGGAGATGCCAACTCTGCATCCTTGGGTGGTGTCATAAATGTGTTAATACTTGTTGTTGGAGCACTACTGGTACTCTGATTGGCTATGTCCTGATACAAAGTGCTTTCAATGGGATTATTATTGCTGCCAGCAGCCAAATTGCTTTCATTAGGGAGCATCTGACCATTAAATTTGTTCCCCGATTGCCTGTCCAATTCCGCAGAGATTTTCGCTAGAGGTGTAGGCACACTTGCAGCTCTGGGTTTGAATACTCCTTCTACTTGCATACCCCCACCAGTTGTCCCACTCTGAGCTTCTCTTGCTCGCACTACAGCATCAACAACATCCAACTTGATGTTGACCGCTGGTTTTGTGGTTGTTTGTCCTGGCTTTGATAGTGTCAATGGCATTGCAGCAATTGAGCCGCTACGGACACGTGTAACAGGCTGGAGATCATCACTACGGCTGGTGACTCCTGCAGACGCAGGCCTAGCTGTGGTGGCAGCAGTGCTGGTGGTGCTGTTGCTGGGCCCCAGAGATATGGCTGTCATTTTCATAAAGTTGACAGAGCTGTTCTTGGGTGTCGGTATGACAGTTTTGATGGAACTTTTGGTGATAAGGAGCGCAGGAGGTGAACGTAGCGTGATTGTGCTAGTTGTAGCCGGTTTAGGCAGGATTTGGGCGTAGCGATGGCGAGCGGTACGATCACCAACAGGACTTGCAGGGACATTCTGAGGAGTCTTTGGACATCGGTTCACAGGCTGAACTGATTGTGTAACCACCTGAAAATTGACAGGGAGCACCTTGCTTTCCACTGTTGCCACAGGAACTGGGCTGGGAGACATCAACTGCCTGCTTCTTTGAACCTGAACAACAAAATAGAGTTAACATAAGATCAGTAATATGACTTCTTTGTAAGTTTAAGCATTTGACTTCCTATACAAATAGTCACCGTAACTGGGCTAGAAACTGTGGCTACCACGATGCCGATGGTGGGCTGTGGTGAAAGTAGAGCAGGGCTTCCACATGGGATTCCTGTGCTTGCACATGGAGTAGTGACCCCTTCTGCTCTCCTGCCCTGAGCTTCAGTAGGAAGTGGGGAGTGAAGTTTCTGTTCCTGCTGCTTCTTCTGGATCTTTCTCTGGAGCTGCTGCTTGGCATCAATGGAAGGGGATGTCAGTGTTTTGACCTGAGGCTGGAACGAGTGGGCATCAGTTGTGGGCATGAACGCAGATGACTGAACAGACATTGGGGCTCCTGAGGACATCAAGAGAAACGACATTAACAAAAAGGAAACTGCATGCTTAATATTTAAAATCATATAATGGTGGAGCTCACCATTGGCAACTATTAGCTGCAATTGCTATTGCTAGAACCCCCTGTCCAGCAACAACTTATGGTGTTTTTCCTGCACAACCACTTCAACTCAGGAAGCACTGTTAATTAGCTTATTTGTTGAATCAAGTGTGCTGGAAGCAGGGAAAACACTCAAATTTGCAGGACAAGGGGTTCTCCAGGACCAGCGTTGGGAACCTGTGCAACAGACAGTGTAACGGAACAGTTTTAAAAAAATCTAAAGGCTAAATCTAAAGGCCAAAGGTTTGTGGATGCCTGACCATGACACCTATATGTAGTTCTTCCCCAAACTGTTGCCACAATGTTGACTCCACGTGATGGTCTAGAACGTCTATTACGATCTACCTTCAATGGAACTAAGGGGCACAAACCTGTTCCATCACGACAATGCCCCTGAGCACAAAACGAGGTCCATAAATACATGGTTTGAGTGGAGTGGAGTGGAAGAACTCTTTTGGGCTGAACAGATCCCTGACCTTCAGCCCACTGAACACCTTTGGGTTGAACTGGAACGCCGACCGCACACCAAGCCTCCTCATCCCGAAATCAGTACCTCCCTAATGTTCTCGTGGCAGAATGGACAATCTAGTGGAAAGCCTTCCCAGAATAGTGGAGGCTGTTATAGGAGCAACTCCATATTAAAGCCATGCCTTTGGAATGGGATGTTCAAAAATCACATATGGGTGTCATATAGGTGGCCATATAGCGTACAATAAGATTCCTAATCAGCAAGCCAGAGGTGACAGTACCAAGGACAAATCTTGAGAGGAACCAGACTCAAATGTGATCTTCTTGTTATAGGCTTATCATTTTGTTATTATAGTTATAATCCTAACGTTTCAGCCTGATTCCATACCAACAGGGGGAAGCATTGTATAAGGCTAAAACTCCTAACGTCTTAGACAAGTGCACTGTACCGGAAGGAGATCCTGTCATCACGGTGAGAGCAGCAACAGACTTGGTGCTTATGTAGTGGCTGTTCAGAAGGAAGCGTGCCAGGTCCTCCACACTAACAAACTGACGACTCAGCACTTTCTGAGCCCACTCGCACACCAGATCACAGGCAGCAGAGCGAATCTCATCCTCCCCGCTGGAGTTCTGCCCAGTAGGTTCAAACCCTTCACACTGCCACATGAGAGAGAGCGAGAGAGAGAGACAGGGAAGAGAACATGGACATGGAAGGGGAAATATAGAAACATGATCTTGTTGCATATATTCCTTTGTACATTTTATATAGCGTGCCATTCTGTTTGTCAGCTTACTCTGCTATTTGCTACTGTACTAGTGCTTGTACTCAAATCTAATTACTTTGCTGGACAAATCTTAGCTTCCTTCCAGTAAACGAGTGTAAGCAGCCGTGCACGTACGTACCCCATCTCCTGCTTTGTGTACATCCAGATTTGGAAGAGATGGCATGTGAATGAACGGTTTCTTTCTCAGGCCACTATAGCAATACGTGAGCAGGTGTTAAGGCAAAAATGATCAGAAATGTTCTCTACATAAACTTAGAGAAGGGGTTCGCAGTTATGGTTCTAAACAACTTCACCGTATGATGTACAAGTGACCACAAGAAAGGTTCATTTCAAGCTGGCCTTAATGAGCACGACAAGAATGCTCAAACATACAATGAGAGTACTGTACAAAAGTCTTAGGCAGACGTAAAGAAATGCTGTAAAGTCTAAAATCCTGCTATGAAAAGCAGTAAACATTAATAAACTAAACAGAGTCAATATTTAGCACGACGATTCTTTGCTTTTCAAAAACACATACGTTTTGACCTCGTTTTGACCTACAAGAATTTTGACATACAAAAATCCTGTAACATTCACTGAATGCCGAAGGTCATAAAATAAACATCAAAGCAAACAACTGTATTTAATACAATTCGGTTGCCTAAGTACTGTTGATAAAGACACCGAATGTAACGGCTACCAAAAACAAACACACGGCTTTCGCATTCCCATTCGCGTTCCCAGTCCTTTCCCCTTCAGTGAATTTGCTTTTCTGCCCGGTGAATTTTATTCACGTTTGCGCTGACCGCCGCTTTAGCCGAAAATGCAGAAAACGGTAGTTTTCAGGATTCTCCCGTTTCGCGGAAGCGGCGCGAATGTCGGCTCTTTACTGGACTACGTTAAGGAATGTCGGGTCGATGTTAATCGATTTATTAATTAATTTAATTATTAAGAAGTTAATTTATAGCTGCTTTTTAAACGTTTTTTTTTTTTAAGGTGCAATGCTAATTCATTATTAAAGAGTAATTTTCAGGTTTCTTCCGTATCGCCAAAGCAACATAAATGTTGGCTCTTACATGACGTGGACAGCATCACTGAACTCATCCGGCTGTCATACTGTATGTTACTCCTGTAGGGGGTGTAACTCTGTGCAGTACTCGGAAATAGAAAGACGCGGAATGAAAAAGTGGAAATTTGTGAGCTCCTCACAGAAAGGAAAGGTCAAAATGTCCCGTGTCGGTATGAAGATGGGTTTGATTTCGTAACGGGGTGGGGTGGGGGGTGTGTGAAAGGGAAGGGGATTGCTACGTGTATTAGATTTCCGTTACTGTGACAACCGTCATCAACAAACCAGCGTTATTTTGGAACAGGATCAGCGAGGAAATATAAATAGTCTGTACTCGCGTATGCACTTTTAACCCTGGCTTTAACCCAGACAAATCTGTTCTAACGATGAAAAAAAAAAAAAACATAACCCAGGGAACATGGTTCCTTTGTTGGGTTTTTTAGGAAGAATGGTATAAATAATCTGTGAAATGCCCACGACCCACGTGTGTGAAAGAGGAGCTGCGCTGGAGAACATTTCCTGAAGGTCATGCACATTCTTGCTGCCACTCGGTTCCTCTGTCCGACAGCAGCACGTCGACGCTTTATTCGATTTTCCTGATCTATATTTAGGAGGTGCATGAACTACAACAACAGATGTCTGACAGTTCAAAAGGATCATAACAAACAGTCTCAGAGAAGGATATTTGGATTTGCCCCTCATGCCGAGCCGGCGCGCCTTCATGTTGGGAAAAACGTTCTTCATGATCTTTCCGAAGTCGGCGGCACTGAGAGCGTGGTAGCCCAGATTGTCACAGTAGCTCCTGAAAAATACAGAGAAAGACACTTGGTTTAAATTTAACATAAAATTTAAAAAAAAAACATCTTGATCAAAATTAAACCCAACAACAAATATGACTTCTTGTCTAACTCTCACACATATATAAATATATATATATATAAAAACAATAGTATGTTTGGAACCCTGACTAATGTATAGGGTCGTTAAGTTGGTTTCTCTGAATAAACAATAAAATATTTGTCAATATTGTGATAAATAATATCATAATACAGACTTCTGAGATATCTTGGGTATCGCAATATCCTTTTTTTATTTTTTATTAATTTGTTATTTTTTTTTTTAGAAGTGGTTATATTTATAGATAAAAATATCTCCGTCTTTTAAGTGTTAATTTATTATTAATTTTATATATATATATATATATATATATATATATATATATATATATATATACATACAATCAGTGATAACTAGTTATGAATGAATAATAAACTAAGTTTCAGTGTTTATAATTAATTTTGAGCTCATTTTTAAATGTTTTTAAGGGTCATATTTGATTTATTATTCACTTATTATATAACTAAATTGACATTTTTAAGCTTCAGTGTTTATTACTAATATATAACAAATGTATAAAGTTTTTTATTTTTTTAAAGTTCTGTGTTCATTTAGTTTCAACTTCAATTATAATTTATTTCATAATAAATTATATAACATTAAATAATAGTTCATTGCTTTTTAAAAGATTTTTTTTTTTAATGTTCTGCGTTCACTGAATATTCATTCATTCATTTATTTATTTATTCAAAGGATATTTTTTTTTTTTTTTAAAGGTTCAGTGTTAATTATTTTGGTAAAACCTTTCATTCATTTTTAACATTAAAAAAAAAAGAAAAAAGTTTTTTCAAGGCTCTATTTTAAATGAGAACTATTTCATTATTAATTCATAGCAAACATTCGAAGTATTTACTGTCAATATTACTCTGTCGATTGATACGTTTACACCTGATTTTTGACCTTTTTAATGTTCTGTAACTAAATGATAATATTTTTTTTTACAGTCTCGCTGGCAGTATGTTGCAAACCCATACACCCCGGTGTTGCGCATTCTAGAACCTTCTTGAAATATCGCCGTGACGTCTTGACTCGTAAGCTCGTGAACTCACTTGTACTCATCGAAGACTTCCTGTTTGGGAAGCGAGGTGTCTGCGTGCTCCTCCAGGTGATTCCGAATCCAGCTGAACGCGTGCATCTGCTGCACGCGGCTCGAAGACACGCAGCTCTGCTCGCTGCTGGAGATACGACATAATCACTGTTTTTCTGCCATTCCGTAATCATGTCACACACCACAAGACACGTCTGTCTGTAACAGACATCACGTCATTCGACACACACCTGCATCATGTAATACACGTGAACATACGCATTAAATGGCTTCCAGAAGCTCAGGCTGCGCCCACACGTCTTTTATTAAGCCCCGAATACGAGCGCACTGAGTTTATGTGAAAATCAGAGACCGAAATGCGTTGAACACTCACTATGTGAAAACGTACATGTTTAAAAACACTCACATTTTGTCGCTGCTGCAGCTGCCGCTGGGGCCCGAGGGCAGCCGGAGGTACAGGTAAAGTTTCTCAATGTCTGTAAACCTCTCCACATCTTGCTGCAAAAGGACAGGGAACGAAGAGCGAGGACATTAACACTACGAGGTCTACACCTAGCTTCGGCCCTTTTTGATACACATGTTTGACAGTCAGTGAAAATGCTCCTGTTTCTAACGACGTGTCTAATTATTAACACAAACAAGGGCTAGAACGTGAAGAAACCGTGGAAGGGAAATTGTGGAAGAAGATTGTGTAGTTTGGTTTTTAATAGAAGCAGATATTTTTCCATTGATACGCCGTGTAATGATTTCAGAACTTCTAAGGAATCCTCAAGTATACACAGTGATGGAGAGATACGAATAATACACACTCTGTGAGCTTTGTTTTGTGTATGGCTAGGCCTGACCCGAGGACGTGGAGTTATGTTTCGAGTGTATTCTCTGTGCAGTGCGTACAAATGTGTAAATCTGTTAATCCCATTATCTGCATTTCTTTCTGCACAGGATGAAGGATCTCGAAGGGTTCCTCATGACGGAGTGGACCAACAATCCTCGACGAGTCTCTCCCATCACGTTCCATATTCTAGCGAGAGACTATTTGTTGTTGCTCTCGCTAGGGAAAGCTGTACCGAATATTAATAATAAGGGTGCCAATCATTTTAAAAATCAACGTTTTGCAGGAAACACACACACACACACACACACACACACACACGCCTTATGGAAACCTTTACCTTTGTTTCTGAAAAACAAAAGTTGTCTTCCCATATACGTGTAAGATCGAAATATTAAAAATGAACAAAGAATGAACAAAGTTAATGTAGATAAAAAAAAAAAGTCCCCAAAATCCCATCTTCACAACACACACACACACACACACACACACACACACACACACAGAGCCAGAGAATTCAGCTTAAGGAACTGAACTGTTATCTCTCTCTCTCTCTCTCTCTCTCTCTCTCACTCACACACACACACACACACACACACACACACTGGCTCAGAAGGTTTGGAGTGGCATTAAAAATGTAGAAGCCGTCTCTACATCTTCATCCTCTCCCTCGACTTTACTCCTCTTCAAAGGGAATCTGAAAGATGGTAGGGTGTAGCAGAGCTGATTTAAATTCTGTCTGAGTAAAAGGTAGTGCATGCACACACACACACACACTCTCACACACTCACACACACACGAGTTTGTCTCTCTCTCTCTCTCTGCGTTTCTCTACAGCACAAGCAGATGCTGTAGAGAAACGATTCATTAACCGTAACGTAAAGAGAAGGTAAACAGTCCGTGATCGTTGGCTCCAAAAACGCTGGATTCTGGGGCGGCTTTCGTGACGTGTCTCGCAAAACTGCAAGCTCCTCCTCCGAATATTGCGGCGTTTCCTTGATTTTGCGTTAACTTTTGCCATCGCAGATCCTGGAGGGACTGTGTAATAATGCTCAAGGGTTTTAAAGCGTCTCTCAGTCAGCTGGACATATCGCGCTTAAACGCGAGATACACGTGAACACGTTAACGAAATGGAACGCACGTCATTTTATGTGGCTTCTTAAAACTGCCCCTCCCCCAGATATATTAAACACTTCCTGAACCACAGGACGATAAACAGATGCTCCTCGTACACTTCGGTTCACCCCAAAAGTGGAATGAAAAACAGCGTCTCTTCTCTAGCTCCACTGCCGGGATGCCGTGTTGTGAACGGCGCGTGATCACATGACCACGCGATACAAACATGCGGGACCTCCGAAAATACAACCCGCTAGAATGTTATTCCGTCGCCGTGGGAATTTTACTGCTGTCCGGATGTGAGAGTTCCATCACTGAAGAGAAGGGTTAAAAAACAAAACAAAACTGATAAACTAATCCAATCCGAACAGGGCTTGTGATTTTATTTATTAATTATGAATTTTTTTAAAGTATGTACTGATTTACAGAAAATCCGAGATGATCGGTGCTCAAAAAAGCTTTCGGAAATTCACAGGCTCCCGCCTCCCATGATGACATCGCTAAAAGGCGGCCATATTTAAAGAGGAAGAGGAGAAGAGAGAGAGGAGGATGTCGGGGGTGGTTACCTGTGATTTGGTGTTAGGAGATTGTGTTTGGTTGGTGTTGCTTGCCCTTGTAGCGACAGTATTCTTTGTTCTGACTGCTGTTCTGGTTCTGATTGTGAGTTTGGTCCTCCCAGTGTGTTCGATGTACAGTTGTATACACACTTGATGATTTGTACCACACCTTCATTGGAAACTGTTTGTGTCTGTCGTTCCTGGCTTCCCTGATTTAGAGGTCTTGACCTTTGAACCGCGAGCTGGTTATACGCGAGTCAGGAGCATATACCATGCAAATGAAAGCCATCTCTTTGTATGCAGCAGGGTCTGAGCTCAAATCTGAAATTCAACCATTACCCATCACGCTCCTGTTCCACCTCTCCACCGCTCCTCGTCCGTCTCTCCAGTCGTCGTAATCAGTGCGGTGTTCTAAGAAAGATCTTCGTCTTTTCTATTTGTCTCTACGTTAAAGGCTGATAAATACCGAAAGACTAAACTAATCTACCGCTGACCTCATACAGCTGTAGTGGGGGTTAAAAAAGAATGGACGCAGACGTCTCGGAGCCAAACATGCCGCCTATTTTTATAGACGGCTGGCAAAGACGTGACGATAAATAGACACACACACACACACACACACACACACACACACACACACACACACACACTAGGAACATTCTCTCACACGGTGATGCAGAGTAATCGACCGTTTCCAGTTTGTATTTATTTACCTAGACAAATGTTTTGCTGTTCCTGATATCTAACTCGATTATGTGATTTGAGGGGACGCTGTGTGAGAAGCAGCGGATGCCCGTGTCCTCACAAAGTTAAAAGGAAAGTAGCGATATTAACAACCGTTGGTTTCGTCCTTCCGACGAAGGAGAGCGACGCATCGCCGCTCACGTGTGAAAATCAGTCTTGATAAACACACCCTGTGTGTAACGCGTCACTGGCGTCTCATACGATCGCTGTCCTCCTAATTTAATAATCAGGAATTTAAACATTTGTTTAAGACCACTTTGTTCCCTCTCGCCACAAGCAGGTCATTTTAAAATTCACGCGAGCTTGACGACGTCGTTCCTCTTCTTTTTCTTCTGTAGACTCGCCATGCTTCGGGTGCTCGTGTGTGCGGTACGACGTCTCAGTGCTCGTCGGTGACGGTTCCCCCCCCCGGGGCAGATACCGCTGAATGTAATCGCGCTGAAAAACGCATTTAGATCGCGATTTTAATTTTAAACTATATTGGAATCGTTTTTTTTTTTTTTTTTGGTTTGTGTGTTTGTTTTCGAAAATCTGACTCATCCTTAATCAAAAACCGTGATAATCGGCCGATCGATCCGAGTGTGGAAATAATCGTCAGTGGTAGCCCTAATTAACGTATTGACCTGCGTCGAATGTTTACCGTCGTCAGGTTTAAATCATCCGGAAATCAGGAAGACTCACCAGAATGCTGTCCACCTTCGATTGGACTGATTTGCTGGAAGAAGAAAAAAAAAGAGGGAAAGAAAAAGTACATTAATAATGACGCAAGCGTAACAGGAGAAACACTTAAAGCCGTCTTTATTAATAAACCGGTGGCATGTGAGATATTCTCCCAGCCGCCGATCTCGACCCTGGCCGAGTCATGCCGATATATAATCACAGGAACACATGCTAGAACAGAAAAAGAGCCGCAAAGCACCAAGACCCCAGCAGTCGTACGGGACCAGGCTGGAACCGGTATAAACTAGTATACAATCTATACCCAAGTGTGGCATGGCACACGGTTTAATATGGACTTGTGGTAAGAGCGTCCCGGTTTTGAGGTACCGAACTGTACACTTCCTTGTCTTTTGTAACTTTTTATTGCGCATCTTTTAAACCCTTAAAAAATAATCATAAGGTACATAATCGTACCTTAAGGAGAACTGAAGAACCTTTAAAACTTTAAAACTCATGCGGTTGTCTCTGCGTATATGAAATGAGCCGTTACAGACAGGAAGTCCTCGTTAACAGACGCAGACACCAAAGCGACACGTTTTCCACAGCGACTGCTCCGTGGAGTGTCCTTTTCAAGGAGGGTGGCTTTCTTAGGGAATCATTTCTCTCTTACTGAACAACAGAGTGATGTCATATCTAATCTTAAGCAGAGCCTATACCCTTCAGGAGTGGACAAATCAGACGCAAGGGGACACGGGACAAGCGCGTTCGGCTTGCTTATTATTACTGGTCTATTCTCTACTCGCGAGTAAGTGCGCAATCACAAAGAGTCTTTCTATGCCGGAGATACCCGTAATAATGTCGTGGTTGTCCAACAAGAGGGCTGTGGACATAGGAGTATTACAGGAGCAGTGCTCTTTAAATATATGCAAAAATGAGCATGTTACTAGAGGAGACTCTTCAGTGTAGCAGTCCCCGAGTTCGGGGACAGAGGAGGGCAGCAGATCGGCGACAAAACCACGCCTGCGATCTTATGGGTCTACTTGCCATTCCCTTACCCATGACATGTGACTGGGTATCTGCTCAATATGCGTCCTTGTCAGTGGTAACCCTTTGTTTCCCCCATCGTCATTAGACATTGAAATACATCTGGTATCGAGTCTATTCAAGATCTTTGCACCTGTTCCCAGCTTAAATAAAGATTTCACATAAAATTCACATTCTCCGATACGGCCCCTTTTTAAAAGCGTTTTTCTTTCACCTTTTCCTGTAACGTCGGTTCCCACAGAAACGACGACGCTGCTGATTGTGGTTCATTCTCATACCACTTTGAAGTTAATGACCCTCGTTACGTCAGCATCGCCCCCATCCGCTATTTCAGCCTCATTCCTCCTTATATGCCAATGAACAAAGCCTCGCGCACAGCACAGGCTTACATATACAGACCTTATTATATCTCTTGTGAAGGATGTGCCGTTTTGTACGCTAAATACGTGAAAACAACAAAAAAAAAACAACAACAACAACATGATAACTACAAAAAAACTAAATGCAGCAGTTTCATTACTTTGACATGCTTTTAGTACAAGTGCTAAAAAGAAAGAAAGAAAGAAAGAAATTTAAATGGAGGAATGAAATTTAAAAATGAGAAGGACCGTATGAGAAATAAATAACTTCAAAAGCATTTGAAATTGAATGAAGGTAAAGTTTAATAGCAAAAGGAAGAATGGAAAAGCTCAATGTTTGAGCTGTTACAGATGGAGGGGTTTAAAATGGTCTGTGTACGAGTGTGTGGAGGAGTGTAGAGGTGTATAGAAATGTTGGAGGAGATGTGTCAGGTGTGTAGAGGTGTGTAGAGAAGTGTAGAGGTGCATAGAGGTGTGTAGAGGTGTGTAGAGAAGTGTAGAGGTGCATAGAGGTGTGTAGAGATGTATAAAGGCGGCCATAGGGGGGTACAGAGATGTGTAGAGATGCGTACAGATGTGTACAGATGTGTAGAGGTGTATAGAGGTGTGTAAAGGTGCATAGAGGTATGTAGAGATGTGTAGAGGTGCATAGAGGTTTGTCCAGATGTGCAGAGGTGCATAGAGGTGTGTAGAGATGTATAAAGGTGGCCATAGGGGGGTACAGAGATGTGTAGAGATGTGTACAGATGTGTACAGATGTGTCGAGGTGTGTAAAGGTGCATAGAAGTATGTAGAGATGTGCAGAGGTGCATATAGGTTTGTCCAGATGTGTAGAGGTGCGTGGAGGTGTATATAGGTTTGTCCAGATGTGTAGAGGTGCATAGAGGTGTGCAGAGGTGTACAGAGATGTGTAGAGATGCGTACAGATGTGCAGAGGTGTGTAGAGATGTATAGAAGTATGTAGAGGTGTGTAGAGATGTGAACAGATGTGCAGAGGTGTGTAGAGATGTGTAGAGATGTACAGAGATGTGTATAGGTGCGGAGAGGTGCATAAAGGTGTGTATAGGTGATTTGGCATGCTTCCTTTCCTTTTCCAGCGAATTCAGGTCCGTAAAGAACGTGCCGAATGCCCCCTCATTCCCCGACACGCGTGCCAGAGCGCCAAATGTGGAGCAGGGCTATCAGTTAACACAGGGGCTTTAGCTGACCTTTAACTGCCCCACTGCACAGGGCCAAAAATTCCACTCGGCTACTGTAGAGTCTTTCAAAGGTTATAAAATAATAATAATTGAAGTACCAAAAAGGCAACAAAAATGAAGTTATAAAACGAGTTATTATGGCGGGCTTGACCGAATTCTAGAGGATACGCTGCGTTAATACACCACAGTACACAATATACAGAACATGTTCCTCCTGTAAGACGGAGAATAATTATCCACTTATTTGCAGGTGCTGGTTTCTGTTTACGGTTTACATGAATACTGTATTGTTGAGCATAAATTACAGTAATGTGCCTTGTTATAATCCTGACGTAACGGAGTGAATGGACGGCGAGTGTGTGCATTACACAGCTGTACGCTGGCAACATGTCTCGACATGTATAATCAGAGCTGCTGCTCCTGGTGACGGGGTGGAGGTTGCAAAAATAACTACACCCATATTTCCATTGCACAGTGAAAAAAAAAATAAAAAATATGACGACTGCTGGTCTGTTTAAACAACTGCCAAAATAATCACTGAGGCCCTGGTCCACACCTATACAGGTATTTAGGTATTTTAAAATATATATATATATATATATATATATATATATATATATATATATATATATATATATATATATATATATACAGTATATGCTTCTTTCTCTGCCTCCTGAAAAGGTTCCCAACCGACCAATCACTCATCAGCATTCCTCCCAACGACCAATTACTGCTCACCATTGTTCCCAACGACCAATCACTGCTCACCACTGTTTTCAACAACCAATCACTGCTCACCATTGTTCCCAACGACCAATCACTGCTCACCACTGTTTTCAACAACCAATCACTGCTCACCATTGTTCCCAACGACCAATCACTGCTCACCACTGTTTTCAACAACCAATCACTGCTCACCATTGTTCCCAACGACCAATCACTGCTCACCACTGTTTTCAACGACCAATCACTGCTCAAGATTGTTCCCAATGACCAATCACTGCTTACTATTCTTGCAATACACCAGTCACCATTGTTCCCAAAAAAACAAAATACCCACAAAGGTGAGTACATTTTAAAACTCACTTTTCATTGTTTTTAAGTGTAATGTACGTCAGATGTATGTTTCTGAATACGCAGACATTGCAATATGGACCTACACACACTCTTAAGGTGTTATGAATGTGTTATGAATGTGCACTACGAATGGCAGCTCTCTTACTCGACTAGCACGCTCATGCTTGCATTTTCGAATTGCGTGTATGGCGATATTTTCCTAAATGCGCTCCGTGCGTATGAATTTGTTTCCCTTACAAAATTTTTTTAAAAACCCAGACGTCCTCAAAAATCTCCGTATATCTCGGGACGTCGTGCCACTACGACACAATTATACAATTCCGTCGAACTCGTAAAACTCGACGACGAACACACCAGACATTTTCTCCCAAGCGACTTTCCAATATAACCCTGTTCGAATCCAATCTACTCCAAGTGTCTTAAGAAAATCTGCCTTGTTTTCACGTAACACTATGCAAATGAGCGTGACGAATCAATAAATATGCAAATAGGTTTTTTCGACGTCATCTGGCGCCTTCTAGCGACTTTGTGAGCGTGCACTAGCAAAACACGAGCACGACCCAATGATGTAAACGGAGACCAAAACACACAGCTAGTGATCTAAACATTACACTGAGAAATATCACACACACACATACACGCGCGCGCACGCGCACGCCTCCATCAACTAGAATAGGTAATAACGCCTAACAGCGCGTGCATGACTTGTGAACAGGTGACACAGTGATGCAACAGCATGAGTCTCTAATCCTCCTGGAGCACGTCTGAGTGAAGTGAGAGGAGCGTGTGAGGTTAGTTAGATAGTTAGATGGAAATAGTTATAAGCACACACCAGGTGAGTTTAATTAACACTCTGAACCGAGCTGCACTCACCAGATAGAGTTCTTTATTTTCAGCTGTAATGCACTGCTTTCGGTTCCTTGCAGTCCTGTGGGAAGCAGAGACCCGGGCTGAGGGTGCTGTCCCGGGGGCTGCTGCTCATCAGCCATCACAGTGATCAGACTCGGGACGGAGGAAGAAGGAGGGAGAGATCTAACAAGCAGGCCACGATCTGAACCAGAAACAAAACGCAGTGCTGTCCGGAACATTCACATCACGCTCCTCTGAACTCCTGCTCCAGACAACCAAACGCTTCCGATTCATCATTTCAGCCCCGAGTTTCCTCGGGTGAGTTTTAATAAACCAGCACGCATGCGTTCAGAGGACGGAATCAACCCCTGAATCCAACCTGCTTCACTTCATTTCACTACCACGCACTTCTCTGACCAGCCATGAGTCGATTCCCATGAAAGAATCGGTTCTCCGAGACCAGGCGTTCGGAATGGAAAGTCGATTCCGAAGCTTTGGAGTGATTCAAACTCAATTCAATTCAAAGGCACCAGTCAAGCAGGCTTTAAAACTATAAGCACTCAAAAATAAATATAATAACTTATGAGAATACATTACAGACCTATTGGCTATGATTCATGAACATCTGGGTGCCTGAACCCTATTTTGAGAACTTTGGATGTAAAGTAAAAATAAAAAAAAATTAAAAAATACAGTTGAGGTCAGGGGTTTACATAGGCCTTGCAGAATCTGTAAAATGTTAATAGTATTTTAAAAAATAAAATAAAATAAGAAAAATCATAAAAATTGCATTTTGTTTTTTATTTAGCACTGAGGTGTATACTTTTTAACACTATGATCGGTGTAAATTGTTATTATTTTGTCTTCTGGGAAACATTAAATATCTTATGTAGGTTCTGAAGGGCAGAAATAAATGAGAAAAGAAATCTAACAAAATAAAAACAATTTTCACCGATCATCCTGTTCAAAAGTTTATACCCCTTGACTCTTAATGTGTTAGTCGTGTTGCCTTACTGAGCATCGGTGAATGTTTGCACCTTTTGTAATAGTCGTGTACGAGTCACTCAGTTGTCATCAGTGTGAAACGATGGATCTGAACATCATATAGTTGATGTCGGAAGAGGAGTCAAATATGCAGAAGATGCTGGAAAAGCAAAGAATGTGCAGGACCTGGAGGATTTTTTCTCAATGATCATCCAGGTAACGACACACAGTATTAAGAATCGAGTGTGGGTAAACTTTTGAACTGGTTCATTTGTGTAAATTCATTTCTTATTGTGACTTGTGGACTATATGTAAACATCTGTTGTGTGAAATAGCTTATTCAGGGCGGGACTAAATGAAAAATAAGATGCAGATTTAATTATCCCTCTTAATTAAATAAAAAAAATGATGTGCCCTTATTTTTCATACCTTATAATATATATCCTTCATCTGGAAACGTGTGTAAAACATACTATAGTTATAAAATGGTGTACACAGAGCGACAAAGAAAAGTACAGTTCAGTCACCCTTTTTCTGAGGGTGTAGAAGACCTGACCTGACCAATCGCACTGCATTATAGGCTATAAATATTCCCCTACACAAAATAGTTAACAAAGTAACCAAAATAGTTTTATAAAGATAAAACAACAAATTTTTTTTTTTTTTAAATTAATAATCCCTTATCACCATTGCTCCCAATGACCAATCACTGATCACCATTGTTCCCTATGTGTTATCACTCTAATATTATTATTATTATTATTATTATTATTATTATTCTCACAATCGATACTAGAATTAAGTATATTACATGACAATCATTAAATGTTGCTTTTTATATCTTGTGTGTGTGTGTTTAAATTAATTATCTTATCTATTAATTAACTCTAATATACTAATTGTCTGATTAGTTTGAAAATATTTAATAATGCATACTTCGGTTACTAGTAATAGTAATTTAGCAATGCTACAGTTGAAGCCTTGATAATTAACCCTAGAATTTAATGAATAATATAAATGTTCCAAGATCATTTTAATTATATATATATATATATATATATATATATATATATATATATATATATATATATATATATAAACACACACACACACACACACACACACACATATATATATATATATATATATATATATATATATATATATATATATATATATATATTGCAATTAACTGATAATAAACTGTTCATTTTACAAGATATAATTTCCTGAATGAAGACTAGAAATGTATTCTGTACAATCACTTCTTGGAATCGATTCCCAAAACCTCGAATCAGAATCAGAGTCGAATCCAAAATTACAGGAATCGAACAGCGAGTCGGGGATCGCGCATGCGCGCTACAGAAGCAACAAAAACACGAGGCTGAAATAGCAATGGGGTGAATTAGTGAGTCAGAAATAGTACAACCGTTAAACTTGTCATGAAACGTTTTTAAATATATATGTGTGTATATATATATATATATATATATATATATATATATATATATATATATATATATATATTTTAAATTGACACTTTTTAAACGGTCTCTTAATGACCTTGGTAGCCTTTCTTGCCCATTATAACCATCTTCACATGAAACGAACATTTTAGAATATGTTTATATTATCTCGCTATTTTATCTGTTTATTTCCAAAATATATACATAATCAATATAAAGAATTTCCAACATAACGTGAAGCAAAATAATGACGTCAGTAGTTTACACTATGTGGAAAAGCAGGTGAATGCGGTTGCTAAGCAACCCTTTAAAAAAACAACATGGCGGACAGACCAAGACCCGCGTCTCAGGGGGTGAGCTACAAACGAACATAATTCGCGCACATTTTTTCTTTTAATAATTTATTTTAAAAAAGGTTGCATTAGTCTTCCATTTTGCCGTAATACTGATGACTTTTAGGAAAAATAAAAATGAGTGCTTTTGAAGAAACTTAACGCAACTTAAAAAGCCCACTCACAGTCCTTGTAGGACATTAGCAGTGTTGCTAGCTACTGTGATACGTCATCGCAGCCGCCATATTGGAAAGGACCAGAATGTATAGTAATTCATGAATGAATAAATGAATGAATGAATGAATGCCTTTTATTGTCACTATACATATGTACAATGAAATTAAGAGCCACTCCTTTTTGTTCCGTGCAAACATGTACATTCAATAAACAAGAAGAATAAACAGATAAATACACAGATAAATACACAGATAAATAAACAAGATAAATAAACAAGATATACAAGATATGCAAGATAGATATTGGGGTGGATGGGGGAGGTACTATGAAATGCACAGTTTTGAGACACTATATACATATGCTGTGAACTCAGTACATGTATTTGTTTATAATGGTAATAGCTTTCGGGAAGAAACTATTCTTAACTCTATTAGTCCTTGTTCTGATGCACCTGTAACGTCTCCCTGAGGGCAACAGATTGAACAGATCAAAGCCAGGGTGAGAACTGTCCTTAATGATGGTTTTTCCTCTGCTGAGGCAACGGGAAGTGTAAATATCCATCAGGGAGGGGAGAGGGCAGCCAATGATCTTCTGTGCTGCTCTTACTACTCTCTGAAGCCTCTCCCTGTCTGCTGCGGTGCAGCTACCGTACCACACCGTGATACAGTATGTCAGCAGGCTCTCGACGGACGAGCGGTAGAAGATCAGCAGCAGATTGGAGTCCAGATTGTACTTCCTGAGAACCCTCAGGAAGAGTAGCCGCGTTTGAGCCTTCTTGATAACCACTGTGATGTTGTCCGTCCAGGAGATGTTTGCAGAGATAAGGACGCCAAGAAACCGGACGGTGTGGACCTTCTCCACACACTCACCATTAATGAAGAGGGGGGCCAGCTCAGTGTTGTGTTTTCTGAAGTGTACAATAAGTTCCTTGGTTTTCTTGGTGTTTAGAGTCAGATTGTTCTTTGAACACCAGGC
Source organism: Ictalurus punctatus (assembly GCF_001660625.3). Classification (NCBI taxonomy): domain Eukaryota; kingdom Metazoa; phylum Chordata; class Actinopteri; order Siluriformes; family Ictaluridae; genus Ictalurus; species Ictalurus punctatus. The sequence goes on from NC_030442.2 coordinate 17,115,256, forward strand.
TGCCAAGTTTAGGACTTCCTCTCTGTAGGCTGCCTCCTCTCCTTTTGAGATAAGTCCGACCACTGTGGTGCCAATTCAAGTCTATGGAGAAATGTTTCTCTATGCCTATAAAATCAGTCCTAACTCACTGTACCTTTAACTGGTTAAAATACCTCCTTAATTTCTGCATACTTCAGATGATATAAATCTAAATATACACGCACTGTAGATATGTTTTATTGAGCCTAGTTGCTGGAAATGTTACTGCTTAATCTAGTGCACCACATATCAAAATTAGCCATAATAATAATAGCCTAATAAAAAGAAATATTTCGGCTGATATACCAGGAATCAGAAATAACAAGATAAACTGAGAATTACGCAAACCACAAAGGATAAGTTTCATGTACGTTGATGTCAAAATACAACATATTCATTGTAAATTGATCGAATAGGCCAGACGATAACAACACAATTACTATTTTTCCGATGTAGATAGTACATCAACCCCTGATTTCTATCAGAAGTAACGTGAACAAATCTGGATAGCTGTTTTCATTTCCCCTCTCTGAAGTTCACTTCTCAACAAACAAGCCGGAAAATCTGCAGAAGCCTCCTCTGAGATCAGTTTCTCGACTTGCTTGGTCACTGTTTATATAATAAGGTAGAAATGTGCGAAACGCATACTTTACAGCTTCTACACTGTGAATTTTGCACCCAGGCCAAAAAACCTCAGCGCTCCGGTTCTCAGAGACCTCCATCTGCAACGAGACCTACAGACCGTCCTGCTTCTGTTCCAGCGAAGAAGCCAGCTCAGATGGACCTGCTGGCTAAAGAAGAGGAATACAAGTGCGTATTTATTTTCGTTTTAAGGCTGACTCAGACACAATAAAATGCTCCGCTTGCTTTACGGAGACGTCTTCTGTTGTTTTAGGAGACTTAACGCAGAACTGGAGGCTAAAACAGCCGAGCTGGTGCGGCAAGCGGAGGAGGTTATGGTGAGGAAAATATTTACTTGATGCGTTTTAAGCTTCTGTTGGCTGAAGCTGCTGTTAAGAATCTACAAATGAAAGAAAAATATTTATTTTAATATAAATGATGTATTTTTAATTATTTGTTTAATTTTTATTTGATCTGGCTGCGAGATCAGCACAGGAATAGTGTAAATGACGAATACAGCTAATCTAATCTACCGGTTATTTTTCCCGCCAGTTAAAGGGCGGGGTTATATTTGGTAAAGACCTCGTCAGGGTTACCAATGAACCGATCAGAACTAGCCGTTTGATTACGTCGGCTCCTTGAAACGCGCAGCGCCATTCGATGTAATTTCCACTGAAACAGGAAGTCAGGGCGGGACATATCGAGTTGCTCCTCCCCCTTTTTAAATAACCGATAGCGTTTAGCTTACCACAGAGCTTGGGTAGTACCATGGGTTTTTATAATGTCGGAGGCGGGACATCAGACTCTACAGAGCGTTGGATTGGACAGAAAATCTGACGAGAAGCTGAAGTTCAGGATGATGTCATCGAAACGGTTGATCCGTATCGGTGGTAGAGAGAGACGGTAGATTTTGAACGCGTATATCTTCTAAACGTGAATTTTGTCATTGTTTTAGCGTGCACGAGCTTATAGATAACCTTAATGCCAACGTGTTCATACTAAAAGCCACAAAAACTCAAATTTAAGCCATGGGGGCTTTAAGAAAAACACAGTGGAACTGTAGCTCTGTGATTCGAATACACTTTTCCAGCACTAGCTCGGTCTACAGAGTTGTTTATGTTGCAGAGGATACAGCGCTGTCAATCACTGAATGACCAGACACGCCCACACGGCTCTGATCGGCCAGAAAAGAGTGATTTTTTGTGCGTTTTTAGATATAATTCCGTTGTAGTTGGAGATATACAGTATTTCTTGAATCTACCACTGATGAATGCGTATTAAACGAAAGATTTTCAAACATTTGAGACCACGTTGCTGAGGAGCTTTATATATTTATTCCTACGCATATTAGTGAAATCTGTAATACCCTTCGCTTTTTTTTCTTTCTTCAGCGAGAACAAAACGAGGTGCTGTCGAAACCCATCTCAACCCACCTGAGCCTCGAATTTGCAGACGACTCCGAGGAATTTGGGTAAATATGTTTCGGTAATAGTGCTACATTTAGTTAACGTCCGAAAACATTTCCTTAAATCCGCATTTTGGTGTTTGTTTGTTTGTTTTTGTTTTTTAACAGGGATGCCCTCGTGCACTCGGTGAGACAATCTACAGCAAAGGTAAAAATACGCCCTCCTTTTGACCTCCCTTCTTTCATTAGGAAACTCACATTTCATTTACAAAACAATCTTTATTTAAACGGACGACTCGGAGAGAAATATCCAGAAAAGCAGGTGATAAGAGTCCGGCGTCGGCGTGAACTCCTTTAATACCGTTTAAAAAAAACATCTCGGGGAAATTCCTCAAGAAATCTGGTGAGAAAACGCCGAGAATACATTTCTGGAAATTCTCGGCAGAAAGGGCGTCGACTTTGAAGATGCTAAAATACTCAATTATTTAGATTTATTTTGGATTTTTTTATCACGACATAATTCCCATCGTTCCCTTTGGGTTACTCCAGATGGTTTGATGACTTTATTATTACTCTAAAATGTGGAAAAATAATAAAAAATCAAGAATGAGTGTGTCTAAACTTGTGACCGGTGGTGTATCTGTGGCATTATACAGGCAGTGACGGGGAAAAGGTCTTTAAAAGCAGGAAAGCTGAACAGACCTCCGTCAGCTCCCAGAAAGACCGCGCAGTGAGTTAAAGACAAACAACATTCTACACATTATACTATATACGTCCTAATTTATTTGAGTCACCGCTTAATTTTACCGCTGCGTTTGTTCGATATCAGAAAAAAGACGCCAACAGTCGTGGATGACGTTGCCGTGCCGGAGGATTTTACAGATTTCTCGCTGGCTAAGACTATAAGCAACATGGAGCGTAGAGTAAACGATGATGTCACGGGCGAGCAGCCGGAGGACGATGTCATGCCGAGTGCCGGCGAAGACATGGGTGCAGGTGAGCGCGAAAAACCCTGAGATTCATTAATCCACACCACAGCGCTGACGAATTCTGCATTGTGATTGGTCAGAAGTTCTGACAGAAGTGCAGTTGCGAATCGCAGGTTGATGTTAATGCTCTTACTGTTGCTGTATCTTATTATTTCTACAGCAACAACTTAGGGACAATCCACATAAACAGATTTTAAAGAGTGCGTAAGTATTTATGCGGTGAAACGTATAACATTTATGGAAGGAGTCTCCAGTGTCGGCGCTTTGTAACAGTCAGAGGTAGAGCTGTAAAGAAGTTTTCTGAGAAGCGCGCGAGGGAAAGACTGTTTAGAGCTGCTGTAACATAAGTGAAAACAGGTACTAACTGGTTTCGCAGACATTCCACTATTTTAGGGCGTGCCGTTATAGGAATACGATCAGCTTTTGGGTAGTTACGTGATCCGTCGTGTTTTTAATCCTTATCGAATGAAATACAGAGTGGACTTCCATAGTCGCGTCAGTGAGTTTCCTCTCTTTTAATATTCACAGAGGCTCAGATCCGCTTCTTGAAGGCCAAACTCCGAGTGATGCAGGAAGAGTTAAACAGACTCTCGCACGAATGCGACAAGAAGGTAAGCGGTCGCGGTCACACGCCACGAAGCGTGTCGAGTGCCGGAAGGATCTAGCGTGCGCTCTCGCTCGTCTTTCAGGACGAGGAGAATGGAGAGTTGAGCAGTAAGCTGAAGGAGGTGGAGGAGGATCGAGTCAGACTGCAGAGGACCACCAGCACGCTGCAGACGCAGTTGGAGAAGCACCGAGCGCTGGCGGAAGACGCTAACAGGAACTGCGACGGCCTGCGCCATCAAGTCACCGCGTTACAGAAGGCGAGACCGACAGCCAATCGATTCGGTTTAGGATTCACTGCTTCCTTCATTGATTCAGTGATTTAGAATAAGTGAATCCTGGTTTTCTTTTAAGAAATAATACATATTCTCATGCGTTAAGGTGACAAGGTTATTACGAACACTGTAGATATCACAGTCAGCATTTGGCAGGTAATTACTGATTTAAAAAAAAACAAAACATTTGTACGTGCAAATTTGCATTTATTTATGCAAATGAGTCGTTATCTGATTGCCTAGTTATGCTTAAATTTGCATACTTAATTAAAACAAAAATCTAGTCTTTAAATGATGCTAGAATTAAACTCTTTATTTCACCAAGGAGACGAGTTTCAGAGAAAGGCTGCTGTTTTATTCTTCCTGTTGTTTTATTTAAAAAAAAATTTTTTTTAACGAAAACATCATATATAACTCCAGCAGTTATCAACATTTGGGAAATTCCTCGCTAATATCCTTCTACATAGGGATAGGAATAAATATGCAGGTGATCTACAAACTGAGACTTTTGTTTCCAAATATAGAAAAATATTTGGAAAAAAGTTATTTAATGTGTTTACACACTACTAGGTGTGGTTTCTAAGAGTTATAAAGTAATTGTCATAAGACACATATATAGCAAGAAATAAATATACCTTTTCAGGTATATAGTGTCAGCACAGGTTTGTAGCACGTGGGCGGAGCTTAAAGCCTCCTTTAATCTTGTGTTATTACAGTATAATAGAAAACGTTACAGATTCTTGTAAAAAAAAAAAAAAGATCTTACAAAAATTATCTTCAGGTCCTCTAAAAAATCCGTTTATTTTAGCTTTAGCACTGTCACCAGTTTCTTAAAAAAAAAACAAATTTATGAAATGCTTCAACTTGTCGACTATTCCACCTATAATGCACAAGACAGGTTTTATACCCGTGCAAAAAAATGCAGATTATTATTATTTTATTTTTTTCCAGCTGTTAATTTCCCAGATTAATCCCAGTAAAAAAAAAATTAGGTCATTTATTTATTTATTTTTTATTAACCACAACTCTCTGGCTGTGTGTAATATGCAGGAGGTGGAGGGAATGAAAAGGGCTCAGAAGCAGGCGTCCAGCAGCCACAGTGCCACAGAGGTGAGACTGAACCGAGCTCTGGAGGAGGCCGAGCGGTGCAAAGCTGAACTCAACAAGCTCAAACAAAGCAGCAAGGTACCGATTAGTCCAAACGCTGGTGTATTCCATTCACGATGATGCCCAAAAACCTCTTAAAAACCACTCGGAACGACATTTTGCTTTAAGTTAAAGGGGTGTGATTTTGGCAAAACTTTCACTGCATGATACTTGAAGATGAACAGAGCTACATTGAAATAATTACGAGTTCAGTTCTACTAGAGAAATTATTAAACATGGAAATGGAATGATTTTAACCCCTTAAACGTCCAGGAACAATCGGATAATCCAGAACATCCCACTCCTCTATCTACATGTATACCACCGCACGGCTGAATTCTCGAATCTGATTGGTCAGAACTGGTTTATTTTCCCCTAAAGGACTCTGCGAATCAGGAGCAGCAGAGGATCGACGCTTTACAGGCGGAGAACAAAAAGCTGGAGAGACAGAAAGCCGACCTCCTCACAGGCTTTAAAAAGCAGCTCAAGCTTATTGATGTTTTAAAAAGACAAAAGGTGAGTCTCTAAACGAGTCCCTCGTCCTAGCACGGGCGCAGAGCTCACTTTAACTCTGTCGAAAACGTTCACAGATGCACTTCGAGGCCGCGAGGATGATGTCCTTTACCGAGGAGGAGTTCACGAAGGCTTTGGACTGGGGAAAATCGTAACGCGTACACGTCGGCGTGCGTTTCACCCCAACCCTAACCCCTCACCTGAGCTGTCAAAGACTCCATCGTTCAACATGTCCGAACTGTAAATGTAATCTTTCTCTTCTTGTCCGTTTTTATAGTCGATTAAAGTTACAGTCTGATCCATAATCTGTTTGGAAAAGGTTTATTTTGCATCATTTGGGAGGAAAATATTAATTCCCGCATTCTTGAGCCGGTCTGGAAAAACATGGAATTTAAAAGCACTCGCTAGAAATGTTCTAGAAAATTCCACAAACATTTTAGAAAAATTGTCAAAGCAAGTGAAAACACTGTATATTCGACACGGGCAGGTTTACTTAATATTTCTGTATGATAATATCTATGGAATTAAAGACTTGTTTAGTGTTGAGCTGTTATAGGAAAATATTCCACAGACAGTTTATTTATTTATTTATTTATTTATTTTTTACACCATCAGAGAATGACACGTCGTACTTTTTAAAAAACAAACATTTTTTTTTTATCCATTTATTGTTGCGTGGAACGTCGGAGAAACACGTTCCTGTTACGTTATAGCAGCTAGAAACGTATGTTTTTTTTTTCTGTCTTGAAGTTGACTAGACGGAATAAAAGTGTAATAACGTGGTGTTATAACTGTATATCATATAAGAAATCTAAGATTGAGCCTATTTCTAGACATTTTTAGCGATCTCAAGCTGACAGTTGTCTTTCTCGGTTGGCGGATCATTTTCGCTTCTTTTATAAATAAACGCTTGAAATATGCCGCGTTATCTGCCGACGGAAACTTGAAATCAGACTGGAAAATGTCGCGAATTAGACCAGACACTCTAATATTTCTTTTACAGTCGTCTACTAAGGAAATATTAGATCGCACTTCCCAGTTTTCCTTTCCGTTCTACAAGTAAACGACCGTAAAGAATTAGCAAGAAACACGAACACAGAAAAGGTTTTTAAAATAATGTTAATCTTGAAAGAAGTCTCGACAAGATGTGGATTTTTTTTCTCCGTTAAGGAAAGACTAAAAGAACTCTGAATTAATATGAAAGCATGGTTTTGTTTTTTTTTTTTATGAGTGTTGATTAATATAACTGACAGGCCGAACTTGGTAAACGGACACTGACAAGTCCAGGCACTTCCTGTTTGGTCCTTCAGTAGTCGACAGGAGGCAGGGTGACCATCCTGGTAAACTCCTCGTAGTGGACGAGGCCGTCACGGCCGACGTTGGCCTCCTTAAACAGCTCGTCCACTGGAATTACAACAGAGAAAGGATAAGGTGAGTGATTTCAAATCCTTAACGAAAGATTCCCGTTAGGAAGAGCAGCGAATAATCCATAAATACGACTCCGCCGTACCTTCTTTATCAGTGAGCTTCTCTCCCAGGCCTGTGAGTTTGGTGCGGAGCTCCGACGCCAGGATGTAGCCCTTCTTCTGCTTGTCCGTCATGCGCAAGGCCTCCAGGATCTCCGTCTTAGGGTCTTCCTGCTGCATCTGTCTGTGCATGATGGTCAGGAAGGTAGAGAAGTCCAACTCGCCCATTTTATCTGAACCAGAACACGTGCATTACACGTTATAAGATTCAAGATGGCGGTAAACCTTTTAATAACGGATAGGACAAGCTCGAGTGCAAAAGTTTGTACACCCCATCCTAGATTTCTGGGTGAAGAAGTCGCTCGTTGCACGGTGTTTCTGATTGAAACCTGCTCCAACGTACGGCCTAAATATCACCGCAACTAAGTCTTTATTAGCAAGCTCAAAAGTTTGCATCCCCAGGGCCAGGAAATCTGTGGTTTTCTAATTTTGAATAAAAATGGGTCTTAAAATTCAGAAGTTATAATAGCAGTGTACACATTTATATAATGTGCCTAATTCTTTAAGAATAGTGTGTTTGGAAAATAGATCTGTACTGAAAGGCTCTGTGGTTATTATTATTATTATTATTATTATTATTATTTTTCTTTAACAGTTAAAGGGGTTTTTTGTAAAACGTTTCTGAACAGCCTGAGAACCCCTGGTCTGGTCTAGCTCATTTATATTAATATTATGATTCACTAAGCTGTCTAACGACTTAATGCAGATGTTTACGTCTTCCTTAAGTCATGAAAAGGCTCTCATTTTCTCAAACAGGCCTACAATTCACGCTGCGTGCGGTCAGGCTACGGGTCGACCGGGAAATCGGCTATCGTACAAACTAACGCAGGAAATACTGCCCTTTCACAGAGCTAGAGGAGATAACAACATGACACTGAATATCATTTCCTCCCACTATTAGTATCTTAACGTCGACTTTTTTGACGATTTTATGACCATTGTTCTATGATGATAGTAGCTTGTGACAATAAAAGATCTGTCCTTACCTTTACAAGTCTGATACTAAACGAAAGAAATACTGATACACAGAATGACCAATCGAGGAAATTTACACACACAAAAACCCCCAAGTTTTTTTTTCTTCTTTTCTTCTTCTTAACGTTCAACATTAGCGATGAACAAAGATGTTAAGGCTTTCAACAGCAGCTGTGATTTTCTTGCATTCACATCATGACATGAAAACGAGAGAATCGAAAGTATTTCTAAACTTCCTGGTTGACTTTTTATACTAGATAGAAGTTGTGTGTCTTGTTTATCATTTTTATAGCACTAGCATTTTCGCTAACTGGAATTTACGATCTATGGAGTTATCTTCGTATGCTATGTAATAAATGGACACTGGAGTACAAAAAGTACCTATTTTATGAACCTGTAGGTGTCGGTCCACCTCGCCGAAAGTGGGGCTGGTGCCTAAAGAACGCATCACGGTGATCAGGTCCTTGGCTTCGATTTTGCCCTTCCGCTTCTTATCGTACAGCGAGAAGCATTCTTTAAATTCTACGAGACAAAGAACATTAGATAAGCTTCATTACTGCGACGGCCAGAAGTCAGAAATGTAGCTTCATTACTAAAGTGTCTTTATTTCTATTAATTAGAAATGACGTCAGGCCTGTTGGTCATCAAGTGTAGGAACGTGTTAATACGACTCACCGTTAATCTGAGTCTGAGACAGAAACTTGGCCTGAATAAAGATAAAAAGTTGTTTGTTTTTAAAAAAAAACAATATAGTTAGGTTAGTACGTAAACAAGAATTTTTACATGAATAAAAATCTTTAAGCGTCTTTACCATCGTGCGTCTTCTAGGATTCTAGGAGCGTCCCTCCCTCAGACCTACGAGCACGATCTAAAGTCCACCGAGCTCATGACGTAATCGATAGCCTTGTTGCCGTAGAAACAGTATCACACGACACCACCTGTCACGTGTGCTCGTCAGTGTTGGCTTTAACGACAGGTGACTCTTGTGTGAAATGATTCCCAGCACGCAATCTGTCTGTTCTGGGTTTTTATTTTACGTGTGATTTGATTTTAGCGACTTTCAAGCATCTATTTTGAACACGTAAAGGTTATAACGTGCGTCCTTACGTACCGGACTGACAGGTAGGGTGCTCGTAAGTTTAACATTTTGCAGATTCTGCAAGGCGTGTCCAATCATTAAATAAATAAATAAATAAATAAATAAAAGCGGAATCATAAGGATTATTTTTTTTATTTTATTTAGTACTGCCCTGAATAAGCTATTTCACAGAATAGATGTTTATATACAGTACTGTGCAGTAGTCTTAGGCACATGCAAAGATGCCTTCAGATGTAATGAAATGAAATGTTTCTACATTTAAAAAAACAAAAAACTATAAAGAGCAGTAAACAGAAATAAATAAAACAAAGTCGATATTTGGTGTGTCGACTATTTGCTTTAAAAATTTTTTATTAGTAGTCTCGGGTACAGCGTGTGCAGGTTTATAAGGAAATGAGCTGTAAGTGTTATGGAGCTTCCTGCAGAACCAGACTCGGTTCCTCCGGAGACTTCGACTGTCGCACTCGCGACTCGTTTCTGCAGAGAAACCCGGCAGCTTTCATTGTGTTTATTGTCCGAAAAGTGTCTCTTATGTACCGAATACGCCGCGTTCTTCACTGACACACGCACATTTCTCTCTAACGTTTCATTTTGTGCTGGAAAACTCATGTTTCGCAATCTGAAAGGTCTTTGTACGGACTCGATAACGTAGAAGTCATCGAATAAAAATCTGTAACAAAGTTTGTACTTAAAAAAAATAAAAAATAATAGGGAGCCTAAGACTTTTGCACAGTACTGGATTAATCCACAAGACTCAGTAATAACTGAATTCACACAAATGAACCAGTTCAAAAGTTTACACACGCTCGATTATTCATCCCGTGTGTCATGACCTGGATGATCGACGACCGTGTTTATGTGTCGTGAGAGTTCTTCACGAGTCGCCCGTTCGTCCTGAGCGGTTAAACCGCCCACTGTTCTTCAGAAAAATCCTCCGTCCTGCACATTCTTTACTTTCCCAGCATCTTCTACACGTTCGAGCCCTCTCCAACAGCGTTTATATGATGATCAGATCCGTCTTTTCACACGGAGGACGGCCGAGGGACTCGTACACGACTTTTACACAAGGAGCGAACGTTCACCGATGCTCGAGAAGGCGACACGACTGACACGTTAAGAGCCGGGGGGGGGGGTAAACTTTTGAACAGGACGATGTTATTATTTTGTCTTCTGGGAACCATGTAAATATCCTATGCAGCTTATGAAGGGCGGTACTAAATGAAAATATATCAGATTCTGCAAGGCGTCTGTAGACCTGACCTCGACTGTATTTAATGCAGATCTACTTTCAGTGAGAACTACCAGAGTAATTTACGTGACAGGACGTTTGTAGGAAATGTAACACGCATTACGTAATACACTGAAGATCAGATTTTCAGTCACGGTCCATTTTACAAAAGAAATTCAAGAAAACACTTTACGAAATACGTCGGATGAACAAAAAAAAAAATCTACACACTGCTGTTAAAATGGCAGGTTTTTATCATATAATGCGTCTTTATTAAAGGGTGTGAATACTTACGCAACCAGGTTCTTGTAATTTTTCTTAAGACGTTTCTATATTTTTTTTCCCGCCACATGAATATTTTGGTCGCCGTGTCACTTTTTTTTTTTTTTCCTCATCCTGAAATTTTTATCAGGGGTGTGTAGACGTTTTATATCCACCGTACATGAATATGCAAGCAATTGTCACGTCTTTGTCACGTCTTAATTATGATCGATAAAACGTCATAACACAGCTCATTACAGTACAGCCGTACAGTACACGTCTTTTAATAAAATGTATACAAGTGTGCACAGACAAACAAAAGAATTTGACAGAAAAGTGAATGCGCATGAAGAAATTCTACAGAATAACACGAATAATAATTCACTTCTGGAAAGCATATCCTGTAATCTCAATAAAAACACGATTTATTCTTTTCTTTTTAATGAACTTATTATACTTTTTCCTGGCAGCGTTTCTGCTCGTTTTTATGTTCTTAATAGATTTGAACTTCCTTTATGTTCCAGTAGAATATAAACGTTTGCGGACAAAACTGCGAACGTGCGACGACAGAAACATTTTTTTTTTTTTAATTAAAGAATGAGTTTTGCGTGTAAAACGAAGCCGGATCCAGATCCCACGAAACGACGTCGAACAATTCACTGCTCTGAACGTTCACCTGTAAACCACTCGACGCTCAAAAATCAGACTTCCCTAATGCCGATTTTCCTCGCTGAGCTACGGCGGAGTGCGAAAGTTTGCACGCCCTTAATTTATTGAATGTAATATACTTTCTGTACTAGACATTTTCACAAATGTTCCCTAGGAATATTACACAAATATTCAAATAATATCGGTTCAAACGTTCGCATCTTCCGTTGTGAACGCGATGACGTAAAACATGATGTAACTACGGTGTAAACCATCACGTAGCTCGTCTAACTGCAGCTGACGTCTTTCAGATTCTCTAATCGGCGTTTGGGTCCCCAGCGCTGCAATATTCTTTTTGTCATTTCTTTTGAATCAAGATTTCCTTTTCAAATTACTGCAAGAATCGCTGCAGAACTTTTGACGTGTTTTACGGTTCTTTTAAAACTATTTCTGTGTTTATTCGCTCTCGCAAAGTTTCGTGCTTCGTCGATATCTCCACATTTCATCGGTAACTTTTTTTGAAATTCTTCTTCTTTTTTTTTTTTTTTTTGGTAGGACAATTTATTTTTTTTTAAAAACCCTCAAACACACAGAGGTCATTTGTCCATTTTTCACCCAGGAAACACTGGAGAATGTACATTTTCTGCAATCTTTCCAACATTAAAATCAATAGGAGAAAAATGTAAACAAATCACGCTGATCAAAATCATCTCTTGGATGATTATCATCACTTGCTGGAATACTGACCAGGGTTTAAAGCAGCAATAAGGAACCTTCTGCTTGTATCTGATGTAAAGAAATATCGTTTAAGACGATTTAACCTTTTTTTCTTTTATTTATTTTTCTATATGTTCTCCCAATTTTGTTTATTTATTCCTCCTCATCATCGTATGACATCATCGTCGTCGTGACGGCTCTGTTCTGTATACGTGAGCTCACGGACGCGTGTGATTGGCTGATTTCAATCTGATCGATGGGGAAAAAGACAGCAGAACATACTTGATTTTCAAAAATACTCAAACGCGCACTCTCCTCTCATAAACCACTCTCAGGACCTTCGAGACGACGTTTCTGTGCAATAATACGACTCTTAAGTGACTTCCTGTTACCTCCTACTAACTGCCCTTGATATGTAATGTGTAATAAGACCACGGTTCTGGTACGTAGATGATCCCGGGGTATTTTTTGCGCAGGACGGAATCGTTCCACAGATACACGACCCAAACGATCACCAGGACCAGCGTGATGATGAAGTTGTAAAGCAGGAAGCGACCGTTACTGTCCAGCACGTAGCCTTTCCGCTTCTGACGCATCACCGTGGCGGCCATGGCGAAGAAAGTGAAGACGTACAGAACGAAAATCTGTCCTTCCGTCACCAGGTACCTACGAGAAATGAAATAAAAAGACTTTTAATTTTTTACACGCTACCTTATATTAGCTTCTAATACTTTATTTAATGGGACTATAATGGGAATTGCATTCGTACTGGACTGGATCTAGCTCGACAGAAAGATTTTAATCCCTTTTCACAAGACTCCATTCGAAGGAGGACATCGGCAGACGATGTTCTGGCGTGTGAGAAAATAAATAAATAAATAAATAATTTTAAAAAATCACCCCCCAACGCTCTTGGATTAACGTCAATATCTCTATTGCCGATATTTCTATTATTAACTTCATATCCAGAGAAGTTAGGTTATGAGTAAGGAATAGGCACTCCCATGTCGTGCTCTTACCATGCTGAAGTTGATTATCTCCTATCTCCTACTATATGACTGCACAAGACGGCGTTTTATTCCTCTTACACCACAGCGATCCGCAGACATGACTATTTTTAATTTATAAAAACGACACGTCGGCATACTTTCAACCGTTTATAGTTACATTTATAATTACAAGTTGTTTTCCTACGTGATAGCAGCTATAAAATAGTCGTTCCCTCGCCGTCCCATTATTATCTTTTGAAGTAAATCCAAAAAATAAACACAGATTGTCGCGTTATCGAGAAACCAGAACCGTGAATTTTCCGATTTACATTTGCTGTTGTTTTTTTTGTTTTTTTAACTCGGTTTAATACATCTTGTATATTCCAAGGTCATGATTTTTGATGTATCTTTACGTAACGCTCAGTGTAACAGTGTAACACTCGAAATAGAACCATTTCCTGTCCCGGCTCCCGGCATGCTGAATTACTGACCAATAATAGAGAGCACTAGGACCCAGCAGCAGCCAACCCGAGTGCGGCATCTTCTCCTCTTTGGATTGTGTGAAGCAGCCAGTGAAGTAGAGGAAGAGGATGAGGAAGAACGGGACGTACCTGCAACGGAGGTGACGACAGCGCTGCGTTAATACCTTTGTGTTCAGCCACAGATGTGCAGGCAGCTGGAATTTTCGCACCTTTATCACCTTACCGTACCGTACGTTCCAATATCAAATTTAAACATCCCTAAACATGTGGTTTTTCATCTTATACCGCTACGTTACATTTTATTTTATTTATCAAAGAGCATCGTACTTATCATACTTGAACATTTTATCCAGTTATCTGTCGTAGATGAGATTTCGTCGTTTAGATTTAGAGCGTAACTCACAAACACCTTCAAAGATCGAATTTCTGAAAATACCGTACACGTTTCGAACAAACGGTTCCTCGCCGAACTCGACGGCCGCGCGTCGGCTTCGTGAGGCCGGAGTGATCGGGGAAACGTCGCCAAACAACTCGGATTATTCGACCGTTTTCTAAAGTTCTTTCATTTTCATTCTACGAATTATCGTAATAAAACCGAAATGCCATCTTTCAAATCCTTCGACTTTCAGGAAAAACAGACCGTTATCGTTATCCTACAGAAATTATATCACGTGTGGCCTCTTAGCAGTGAAATTGCAGATTTGAGAAGAGAAAATCTCTGATTTAGCTTTACTACACAGTGCTCCTGTAGGTGCACGGACCCCTAAACCATGCTAAAATAGATAAGGTTGTTCATTTTAGTTATAAATAACTGCTGTTAATTTAAAGCCTGGCTGTTACTTGAATAAACTGTGAGGTAACTTTACTGCCGTGGAGTAAAATATTACTACGTTTTTTTAAGAGTGGTCACGAGGTACAGAGGCAGCAGATGGAGGTCGAAGTGAAAAACGTTGGAGAAGTGAACTAAGTGTGTAACCCCGACACACAGATCCCTGTACGTACCACATGGAATGTCCTAAATGTTCGTCGTAGTAATAAAGGAGCTCGAAGGAGTCAATCTGAAAATGAGAACAAAAATAAGAGTGAACATACTGTATAACAGTATATATATATATATATATATATATATATATATATATATATATATATATATATATATATATATAGATATATATAGATATAGATCTAGTGAATGAAACGATACAAGGTGAAATAAAGCAGGGCAATAAACACACACAAACATATACAGTATATTCTTAGCTTAGATACGGATATTATTCTCACAGTGTAATAGAATGTAATATAATATCTCACCAGAGAGGGAGGATTGAGGTCCTTCATGATGGGGTTGTCTCGGACAGACAGGTGGAGCTGGTAGCCGCTGAGGATCAGGCGGTGGTTGATGGAGTCCCCCACCAGGTGGATGCTGGCGCCCATGACGAACGTGATGATGCTCAGGTACACAGCAGTGCGTGGCAGCGTGGTGGGACTTCTCTCCATTAGCTACAACACACACCCGTCACGGGTCCATCCGTTTCATTCCATTTATCTTTATTCGTTAGCGATGTTAGACTCTCCGAGTCTGAACACAGCTCACTGGTTCATCCACTTACAACCAATCACATCCATGACAACTGTTTTCAAAATGCGTTGCATTAAATCACGTATAAATCACTCCGGCGCTTACTGACAAGCCCATGAGCGGTTGTACAAACTCACAACTTGGAGGGTTTTTTTTTTTTTTAACAAGTTCATTTCCCAGCTGTTTTCCTTTTCATTCTTAGTTCTTAGTGAATAAATTTAAATATAATTATTGAGTTTGGCATGCAGACAACTTATCGCTTTATACCTTCAGCAGCAGAAATGGTGTAATGACGTTGTAGGCCATGTGGAAGTAATCTCCAGCGCTGGGCTTGTTCAGAGGAAACCATTCTAGAGGTAATATAATCTGTGTGGGGGAGAGCAGAAAAGTCTATTAGGAACAGTGACAGTATTTCTGCCGTGTAGAGACGGTTTCATGATACGTGATATGACATGGAGATGCTGTGTCCTTTTAAAATGAGCTCAGGGTTGCATAGGATTGCTTTTTTTTTCCATGTTTTACTGATTAAAACACTTTGCATGTGCACTCTAATGTCTCAGCAGATGTCCTTCTTTAGTTTGGTTGATTTTTTTTTCTAACTTGGAATATACACACTACCGGTCACAAGTTTAGACACACTCATTCTTTATTTTTATTATTTTTTCCACATTTTAGAATAATAATAAAGTCATCAAAACTCTGGAGTAACACAAATGGAACTATGGGAATTATGTCGTGATAAATAAATCGAAATAATGGAGTATTATATTATTAATATTATTATATATTATTTGGCGTTTTCTCACCCGATTTCTTGAGGAATTTCCCTGAGATGATTTTTAAACAGTATTAAAGGAGTTCACGCCGACGCCGGACTCTTATCGGCTGCTTTTCAGGAATATTTCACTCCGAGTCGTCCGTTTAAGCAATTTTTAAAAAAAATAAAATGTTCGTTTTCTAATGAAAGAAACGAACACGTCGGCACGGTTATATTTTTGTCTACGACCCCGATTTCACACGTTTAATCTCACACCTTCAGATCAAAAGCTTTTTAACATCATGGGAAACATTTCAGTCGGGATGTTTCCCTTTTTCTATGCAGTTATGTCTTGATTGTCTCCCATGTCACGGCGCTCCCTACTGTATGAATTCCAACGTGGTCTTTACTACAAATGACTTTAGACAATCTCGCTGTAACCGAGGTGCGACTCTGCATGCTTCTGGTACCAAATCATGGAAAAACTGGCGCTCGAGTTCAAGAGTAAGATCTGTGTCGTGTCAGGGAATATAACACACTTTCATGGCACAAAGTTCTCCAGTAGATCGGATCGGAAAAACATCTAATCCGATCTGACGCTGATCCAAAGTTTGATTCCACCCTCTGTGAGGTACTTTTTAGGTTTTATGCTTGCACTATGAGATTATTCAAAACAATTAAACACTAATAGATTGTAGCAGTGGTCAATAACCATTTCCAGTCATTAAATCAATCACCATCACTATAGGCCTCCCGAAGTCCAGGATCCAGTTCTGTACAGTGAAGGAGAACCAGAGGTCCAGGTGGAACTGGGATTGAGCAGGTGGAGGAGCTGTTTTTTCTCTCCTGGTCATGCTGTCCAAAGAAGAGAACACACATTAATAATTCACAACGCTTGTAAATAATATAAGGCAGCACTGCACGACACATACACTGCTATACATCCATTTCAAGCTCAGTAAACTTAGCTAAAACGCCACAAACATAAAATGGACAATGTACTTATTGTATACACTGTAAAATCATAAAGATTAAAATCTAACCAGCTGTATTCTTGACCTAGTTATTGGACATTTCGGTGATAAACGACAATATGGTGTTCAAAATGCAATAAACCTTAAATATGGCGGCGCTATCCCATCTCCCCTTGGCCGTTTGCGAATCATTTTTAAATGCTAAAAATAAATATTATCATTAAATTCGTTTTCGCTTAATTACTGTAGTCATCAGTCTTGTGACTGACGTGAATGCAACAGCATTACTTCCGTAAACAAACACCTCTTCCCGCCTTGTGACGTCACGTCCGCTGAGTTCTTCGACTCTTAGGTGCTTTGTTGAATTTGCGCCCTCTTGTGGACGGTTAACAAAATTATTTTAAAACATTACGTAAATAAACTGCCCTGCGTATTATATTACAGTATATTATAAATGCATTTGTATAAATTAAGTAATAGCGAATAGTAACGGTTGCTAGGCGGTGGTTTTAGGATTTTAAAAATATATGTATATATATATATATATTTATATATATATATATATACACTCTAAGGAGGGATTTTTGTGTGTGTAATTCATTGCCAGTATCTGAGACTTTGAACCTCAGCAGCCACCGTCGTGCAGGCAAACATGGCGTCCGACGAGGAAAGCGACGAGGATTTTGTCACTTATGGAACTCCTTTAGAGCCTCTCGAAGAAGGTATTGACTAATCGTAGTTAAATATATTTCAGATAACAACAAATTTGTCGTCACTTTTCTTTATTTGTGCAGCTGCGAAAACTTTAAAAGTCGCATAACAGTATTTAAGCAGTTTTCCCCCCCTACCTGTAGTTGTTAAGCCCCGCCTACTGCAC
Organism: Ictalurus punctatus; assembly: GCF_001660625.3. Lineage (NCBI taxonomy): Eukaryota > Metazoa > Chordata > Actinopteri > Siluriformes > Ictaluridae > Ictalurus > Ictalurus punctatus. The sequence continues at coordinate 17,132,941 of NC_030442.2, forward strand.
TGTGATTGGTTAATATGAGCTACTCAAGCGTAGCTTGACTGTTTAATAGGCTGGACGTAAACTGCTGGCCAATCCTCGCTCAGTGGGCGTGGCCTGTTGGAATATGGGTGTGCTTAGTGAATAGCAGATTAGATAGTGTTTATACGGCCCAGTAATGACTCTGTATATGTTTATAGCGTGTTCACAGCTTACTATACTTACTACATATATTTATATAACATGAATGGCTTATTATACGTACTGTATATGTAGGTAGAACGTTCATAGCATAGCATAGTCACTAGATTTATTCGTACCACATACAGAGTATACTACACTTCCTGTATATAAAGTCCTAGAGCATACTGTACTCACTTGTGTATATTCTTATCACCTTCAGCTTAACATACTGTGCTCATTGTACTTATTTGTAGCTGATTAATACTGTATAACACTTGATAAACCCTCACCGTCCACTTTATTAGGCACACCTGCACATTTATGCAGTTATCTAATCAGCCAATCATGTGGCAGCACAGGTCAAGAGGTTCATTTAACGTTCAAACATCAGAATGGGGGAAAAGTGGGATCTCTGTGACTTTAACCGTGGCATGGAGGTAACAGTTGGGCTGGTTTGAGTATTTCAGAAAGTGCTGATCTCCTGGGAGTTGCACACAGAGCAGTCTGTAGAGTTTGGACAGGATGGTATGGAAAACAAAAAACACAGAGTGAGTGACAGTTCTGCGGGTGGAAACAGACCTCTCTCGTTGATGAGAGAGGTCAGGGGAAAATGCCACATGATTGGCTGGTTGGATAAGTGCACAAATGAGAGCAGGTGTACAGGTGTTCCTATTAAAGTGGACGGCGGGTAAATCGTATAAATTGCAGTCGGGGTTTGAGCGATGCAGCGTGTTTGAACGCGGGTCGTAATCGTGCAGTAAACCTGTGCCGAGTTTGTGATCTCTGTGTACTGTGTATGCCCTCCATCTAAAACATATCTCTGCTTCTTTCTGGGAATAATTCGAAACGAACGTCTTCTGTACCGTCGTGTGAAGACGAGCCCCTCAGAAAGCCCATACCCGTGCATGACCAGACGGTTAAGGATGAGAAAGGCCGCTACAAGCGGTTTCACGGAGCCTTCACTGGTGGCTTCTCTGCTGGCTACTTCAACACCGTCGGCACGAAAGAAGGTCAGGCGAGAAGACTTTCCAGAACAGTAAACTACGTGTTCTTTGATTTGATTTATTTTTCCTGATGTGAGTTTTGCTGCAGATGTTACTTTGCCGTTGACCCTGTATAGGTTGGGCGCCGTCGACGTTCGTGTCGTCGCGAAATCAGAAGGCAGAGAAACACAATGCCAGACCAGAGGACTTCATGGATGAAGAAGTAGGTGTTAGACCGTGTGCTTAATTCTATTTATTTCCTAATCATTTTGATCAACTCCTTCTCCAGCAGCTTGGTTAATACGTTTGAAGGTTCTTTATGTCGAAATAAGTGTTTGAGTCTCATGAACTTGTACTGTAGTTAGACGCCAGTCTCAGTGATGGCCCAAGAACAGATTTATTCTTGATTCGGTAAAGCAATTAGAGCCGGTCCCTTTTCTTATTTGTCAGGATTTCAGCGAGCACGGCATCGCACCCCAACAGATCACCACCACTGATGATTTTGTTTCTGGGAGGCCCGATCAGATCAAGGACAAAGCCCGAGCCATCAGCTCCCTCACTGCTCCCATCCCAGGAGACACTCTGCTGGAGGAGCTGATCGCGCCCGCACGGTATTTCTCATCATTTCATTTTGATCGTTTTTCAATTTTCACCTCTCTCTCGTTCTCGGTCGAGAAAACTCCTACTATCGCTATACGATGTCAAGTAGACACTCGAGTAGAGTATAGAAAGTTCTAGATTTGGATTAGTAACCATATCGTGCTCTATCAGCTTGTCCCTTAGAAAAAAACTCATCATATTGCTCATCATGGCCGCGTCTCAATCGGCTCCCTAGTTGACACCCTAAAAAAATCCCACAATTCACGGCAAACACCAGGAGCGTCGATGCTCACCGTGTTCCCTTACTGGAAATGACGTCATGTTTTCTGAAGCCTCTCAGTTCGGGGAAAAAGAAAAAAAAACGTCGTACGAACTCTCGGCCAACGAATGTACAAAAGTAGCTTGTTGGATTACTTACGTTGGCTTTATTTTTTTAACTTTATTGGACGTCCTATTTACGTTTTGTCTGAGTCTTAACGACGTTTAAGTGTTCAGTGATTAAAAGTAATCCACTAGCGGGACTACGATCCTGCTTGAAGTACCCCGACAGAAAGGCGTGTGATTAAGCTAACAAATTGATACGATATATAACGTGTGAAAGATATCGGTCCTGCCTGTGGTTCATGCTGTAAACACTAGCGGAGACGTTTTACAACGCGAGTACTTAGACTGGGAGGAATCATTCTGTGTGCACGGCAGGTCGTCTATCGGGGTGGAGCTGCTTCGGAAGATGGGATGGAAGGACGGTCAAGGGGTCGGACCCAGACTGAAAAGGAGACGAGGCAAACAAGACTCGGGTATGTTCTCTGTCAAAGTGCAAAAGGGAGCGGGGGGGGGTTAAACTTTTGCACTCCATTAAAACTGTAGCTTTCTGTGTGTCTGGTTATTACAGGTGTTAAAGTGTATGGATGTGTTTTACCATCCAAAGGATCTGAGGAATCGGAGGTGACTGTAAACTTTAATTATGTTTAAAATACTTTATATTAAATTTTAAAATTGTAATTTTTCATTGTTGCTTTAATCGTTTAAACAAACTGTGGGGGTTGTTTTTTTTTTTTTTTAAAGGATGATGACGAGTTTGCTCCCGAGAACGTGACTTTCGCACCCAAAGACGTGACCCCGGTGGATTTCACCCCTAAAGATGACGTCCATGGACTCGGCTACCGAGGCCTCAACCCCCTGCAGGCCCTGAGCGGCGGTCCAGGGGTGTCGCATATCAACCTCTTCACGCTGGACTCTGATAGGGCGAGCCTGTTTGGCGACCGGAAGGCGGGGCAACATCGTAAGGGTGGGATCTCAGGACAGGTGAGGTGTATTTTTAAAATAAATAAATAAAAAACTAAAAATTGTATTGTATGGAGAAGCATTTCTCATCCTATCGCTGCTGTTGTTTTTCTGTGTGTACAGGCATTCGGCGTGGGAGCAATGGAGGATGAGGACGATGATATCTACCACAAGGACGCCATGTCCAACTATGACGTCGTTCTGGGTGGGGAGGAGCCGGGGGACGGACTTTACGGATGGACCGCACCTCAGCAGTACAGACAGAAGAAGAGAGGTGAGCGTGAAAATATCATCGACTCCGGTACGTCGTGGTTTCGGCTTTGAACTCGTTTTATAATGTAACATTAAATGTAACATACTTTTGTATCTATTTCTGTTTAAGAACGAAGGGTATTTTTATTTCTTTTTACTAGTTCACTGTATGGCGTTTTAAATAAATAAATGAAGTTAATTATTATTATTATTATTATTATTATTTATGATTAAATTAAATATATATATATATATATATATATATATATCAGTCATTATGAGTGGAATTAGTTTGGTTAGTCTTTCATCTTTTCCGTGCTGTTTTTGTAGATTTTCTGACCTATTTTTAAAAAAATTGTTGTTTATTGTAGATTCAAGCAGAGATGCAGTGTACGTGGGGAAAATCCTGGAAGGTTTCACGCTGACTTCCAAACCTGCGGAAGCGAAAACCGTACGTGAGAGTCACGATCGCAGATGCTCAAACGGCTCGCGAGTTCGCCAAATATGACGAGCTCGAGGATGAAAGTCAGTCTGTAATAATGTACGTTTCTATACCGGATATAATTCGTCGATTATGAAGCGTAAATCGTGTGTTCAGGTGTTTCCTCCGCCCGTCCTGCCTCGCGATTATCGGCCTGTGCATTATTTCCGGCCGGTGGTGGACACGTCGTCCGTCAGCCCGATGGTAGCCCAGGCGCTGCAGGCTTCACGTGGACAGCTATCCCAGAATGCACCGCAGCTGCAGAGCCGCCACACGCTGGACTCCGCTCAGAGGAGAGAGATGCTGGGAGAGACCGGTTTACAGGGTATTTATGTTTTATATATTTATATCTATTTGAGTCAGGGCCGGACTGGGACATCGTTACAGTCTCACACGCATCCGGTCCACCCCATACACCCACAGCAAATTTTGAATCCACTGACAACAGTCTTTTTTTATTTCCTAAATTGGGTTTATTACACACAGTACAGCCGTCCCATAAAAACATAAACGAGTAACGTAAAGGTAGTGAAGCAGTCCTAATTTATATCAGCGTACACGGGACTGCAGAGCGTTTAACAAACACCAGAAGTGCAAAGCTGCCAGTAACGCTCTGCTTTTCACTCTCTTGACTCTTGTTTTGTTGTTGTTGTTGTTGTTGTTGTTTTGTTTTTTTATGCCATTGTTCATGTACCTGTCACGTCTTTACCAGGTCTACTGTTATGATCAGAACTGGCAAGGTTTTTTTGTTTTTTTTTTCTTTTAAACTTAAATACTCAGGTATTTTTAAAAAAATACGTAAAATACCTGAGGTTTAACCATACTATATTTCATACAAATAAATGAAAGCACATTTAACTGATCTTATTTGACCCTGACCTGTCGTCTCAGGTTGACCCTGGAGTGTGAGTGCTGCACAGAGCTAGCGCCAGGTTAGCTCTCTCCACCTTATTGTGAAGAACAGGAGAAAAAAGTTTTTCTTCCACCTCACATATGGGAAGACATCATTTTTTAAATTGCCTAAATATCTGTTAGCGCAGTACTAGCTACATCATGATAATAGCTATTTAGAAAAATCCTAATATTGAACATATGACCTTTTATGACTCATAACTTGGAAAAGTGTTTTGTTGTTGTTGTTGTTGTTGTTGTTGTTGTTGTTGTTGTTTGCCCTAGCTTTATTTGTAATTTCAATATTTAAAATAACATGGAGTGCTCCCTAAATGTAATGTATATAAATTGGATACATGTCTGCTAAATGACTTAGTATTATATGTATACAGTAGATAACGCTGTCCTTTAGCATGTTCTGAGTGACGATAGTAATAGTGGTAATGTTTGCTAGCAGTGAAACTGTGGTTAATACTTGTTTAGCGAAGTTAGCGAACACAAAGCTACTTACAGATGGCTGCACTTGAAGCCTTCCTCTCCTCTTCCTCTCTTCTTCCTCTCCTCTTCCTCCCTCTCCTCTTCCTCTCCTCTTCCTCTCCTCTTCCTCTCTTCTTCCTCTCCTCTTCCTCCCTCTCCTCTTCCTCTCCTCTTCCTCCCTCTCCTCTTCCTCTCCTCTTCCTCCCTCTCTGCTTCCTCTCCTCTTACTCTCCTCTTCCTCCCTCTCTGCTTCCTCTCCTCTTCCTCTCCTCTTCCTCCCTCTCCTCTTCCTCTCCTCTTCCTCCCTCTCTGCTTCCTCTCTGCTTCCTCTCCTCTTCCTCTCCTCTTCCTCTCCTCTTCCTCCCTCTCCTCTTCCTCTCCTCTTCCTCTCCTCTTCCTCCCTCTCCTCTTCCTCTCCTCTTCCTCCCTCTCTGCTTCCTCTCCTCTTCCTCTCCTCTTCCTCCCTCTCCTCTTCCTCTCCTCTTCCTCCCTCTCCGCTTCCTCTCCGCTTCCTCTCCTCTTCCTCCCTCTCCGCTTCCTCTCCGCTTCCTCTCCGCTTCCTCTCCGCTTCCTCCCCTCTTCCTCCCTCTCTGCTTCCTCTCCTCTTCCTCTCCGCTTCCTCTCCTCTTCCTCCCTCTCTGCTTCCTCTCCACTTCCTCTCCTCTACCTCCCTCTCAGCTTCCTCTCTGCTTCCTTCCTCTTCCTCCCTCTCTGCTTCCTCTTCTCTTCCTCTCCACTTCCTCTCCTCTACCTCCCTCTCTGCTTCCTCTCTGCTTCCTCTCCTCTTCCTCTCTGCTCCCTCTCTGCATCCTCTCTGCTCCCTCTCCTCTTCCTCTCTGCTCGCTCTCCTCTTCCTCTCCGCTTCCTCTCCGTCCTCACTTCTGTGAAAGATAAATGTTTTGTTTTGTTTTGTTTTAGGTCATGTGAGAATTAGTTTCCTTAAAACTTACTGCGTAACTCCTGACTCAGTCACTCTTATATTAAAGGCTGTGTAAATTATTAATTAATAATAAAAAAACATTAAATGCACATGGAATTTCGTTTAATACATAAACTGTAAAATATAAGTGCACTTTTAAATGAATTTTTACCCTGAAACAAATAGGGATGTAAACTTTTGCACTTACTTGTTGAAGTATATCTTCATGTATTCATACTTCTGATTGCCACTCACTTGCTTGAATGTGTGTGTGTGTGTGTGTGTGTGTGTGTGTGTGTGTGTGTGTGTGTGTGTGTGTGTTTAATGTGCAGGTCCCCGCTCTGTATTTGAGCTCCTGGACAGTAAGGACAGAGAGAGGTTGAGTGAGATCCGTAAATCTGTAGAAGAGAAGAGAGCTACTTTACCGGATCGTTTCCAGTCCAGTACCGCTCCGTCTGATGTTCTCACCCAGCTCCAGGTCTCTAGAACTCAGGCAGACGTACAGCTCCAGCCCCGGGCTTCAGACACGGCCCAGCGGGCTCTCAGCGTCTGGTCGAGTCCCACAGCTCAAACCGGCCAGACTTTTAGACCGTTTGAGAAAAACCCGTCCAAGCAGGCGCGCTACGACCGCTACATCAGCCACCTGAAACAGGGGGATAGAGCTGAAGGTGAGAAACGAGACGATACTAGAGCGACTCTTTTAACGACTCTAAACACCGACCATCGCGGCTTCGGCGACAGATCTTTATGTAGCATGAATCGATGTAAATGATCATCAATCAAATAGATTATATCGAGGATAGATTAATATACTAGATAATAAATACTTGGATCTCAAACCAAACACTAGCTCAGAAACGGAAGAGCTTTCACAAACTTTTATAGATTTTTAAAATTTTATTATTATTTTATTTACCCACTCTGGTCTGATTATGTTGATTATTTTTGTGCATTTAGAAAACCTGGCTGAATTCTCTGGGTGTGCGCGCGCGCACGCGTGTGTGTGTGTGTGTGTGTGTGTGTGTGTGTTATGTAGACGCTGTGGAGTTGAGTCTGGACCCAGGGATGACGGAGTGGGAGCGAAGCCGAGAGCGAGACGAGTTCGTGCGCGCTGCCGTGCTCTATAAACCGACTAACTCCTCGCTCTCCTCTCGCTTCACCCGCGCCAAACACGAGGACGACACCGACAGCGTGGAGGTGCCACGAGATCAGGAGGTCAGCATGTCCGCTTTTATACACTTAAATTAATAGAATTATTATTATTATTATTCCAGACGCATTTTTATTCGGCTCGAACACGAACATTTCCTGTTCACATGTTAAGATGCAGTATTCATTTGTAAAATAAATTAATAAAATAAAAGGTTTTATATATGTGTGTATATATATATATATATATATATATATATATATGTGTGTGTGTGTGTGTGTGTGTGTGTGTGTGTGTGTGTGTGTGTGTGTGTCAACAGGGCGACAAGGATGACAAGCAGGCAGCAGTGAAGATGAAGATGTTTGGGAAACTCACTAGAGACACGATGGAATGGCATCCTGATAAACTACTCTGCAAGAGGTTTAATGTTCCACACCCTTACCCAGGGTGAGACACACACACACTCACACACACACACTTATACACACACACATACACGCATTTGCTTTACTATTCTTGTGAGGACCTTTCACTGACATAATTATTAATGCAGCTAATCAATTCTACGCTACACCTAAATCTAGTCTTAATTTGAACCTTTTCTCCAATCGTCAGCTCGAGCATCGTGGGCCTCCCCAAAGTGAAGCGTGACAAGTTCTCCATATTCAACTTCCTGTCTGTAACGGATGACGGACAGAGCTCTCAGGCCACGCCCACATCCAGCTCGGGGAGCGCTGCCGCTTCCTCACTTGGTTCCTCCTCTTCAGCGGCCTCGGGCAAACGCTCAAGGTGGGATGTAGCCGATCAGGGGTCAAAGGTTAAAGAGACGCCGACCGTACACGAGACAGGGCGACAGCAAGAACACACGATCGCCGCGAAGACATCCACAACATCCTCAGGCTCCATCGCTGCTGCCGAGGTGTTTTACTGATCTATTCTTAACCCTTCTCGAGGTAGTATTTATACAGCACTCAAAAGATGTCATTCTTCATTTAAATAAACCAACAATAGATTCCAAATGTATCCTTAAATACGTAATAATCTTGTAAAACAAAACTTAAATAGTAGCAAAGAATTTCCAAAGTAAAATAAATAATAAAAAAAATAATAATAATTAAAATATATAGCTAAATAATAGTAATTATAATGTATAGTTCTGAAATTCTAATATGTCTTATATAAATATCTAATAGGTCTTATATAGTGCAGAGATATTATTGCATGCATAATCGTTTTCAGAATTATTGGCACCCTTCTAAAGAATGAGGGGAAAAAAGTGGTTCGATTTTTCACGTAAACTATTAAAAGTAATGTTGGGTTATTGTAAAGAAAATAATCCTTTTAAAAAAATTAAAAACTGGTAGTTTGTCAGTTTTTGTTTTTTATGTATTATTATTGTATTGTGTTTTTTTTTTTTGTTTTTTTTTTTTTTTTTACGAATTATCGTCTCTTAGCAAGCGGATTGGGACAGCTGCCGATCGTTTTAAAACCAAAATCTTTTTTTTTGCAGAAAAAAATTCCAGTACTTATTGTGTTTAAAATAAAGCGATACAATGCCTCTGTATATTTAAGCTCAAAAATATCACTTCCTGTTACTCGTTTTACATATTACCATCTGCTCATTTCCGAGAAGGGTGCCAGTAATTTCACGTAAGAGTTGCCTGTATGCTGTTAAAACCCTAGGCTTGTTATTTTGCCTGATTACAATAATTCATCGTTGTGATTTTTGATAAACTGTAGCCTGAAGTCTCCGAGGCTGAGGCCGAGCAGAAAACCCAGACGGCTGAGGATGAAGAGGAGGCAGAGGAAGAAGAGGTCAGACCTCCGATGGACCTGTTCAAGGCCATCTTCGCCAGCTCATCTGACGAGAAAAGCTCGTCTTCATCCGAGGAAGACAGCGGTGAAGAGGAGGAGCAGGAGGCGGAGCTGCAAACACCCGTCGTCATACCTGCCCTGCCTGTTGCACCTCAGGCTCCTCCCACGTCACGTTTAAGTAGTGTAACCGGTATGAACTGGTCTTAGATACTAGTTAGTTATTAACGAACGTAACTTTAATAACCGTAGTTCTAACCCGATTCATTTACTACACAGAGCCGGAATCACAAATCGCCGATAAAGGAGCGCAAAAAGACTCTCCCGCTGCTTCTTCTGTCCGCACTGCAGATCTCGACCGTGAGGAGTTTGGACCCAGACTACCACCACCTGGTTAGTTACCGGATTCTCGATTCTGATTGGTCAGAAGGTGTTGATTCGTTTTCCGTAACGGCATCTCCACTGGTAGTGCAGCTACAAATCGCAGGTTTATATCGATACGTTATCGTTGATACGGTGAAGTTTTCTGTAATGAGATGTTTATGTTACATT